>NW_024100746.1:0-204217 GCF_016161935.1 Mauremys reevesii
CTGCCTTGCATGCAACCAGGTCTGACTCTAGAGAGCTCATTCGTCAGCCCTGCAGAGCCCACTCAGGCGTAGCTCCCTCTGAACGCACTGGGAAGGAGTTTTGCCTGAGGAAGGCTGGAATAAGGACTTCCCCTTTGCCCTTGGGTGTCTATGCCAACGGAGGCATGGTGTGTCGCTGTACACTTACAGTTCCAAGCCTGAGGTAACAAGGGAAAAAGCAGAGACAGTCTGCTGCCTTCTCCTCTTCATCGCATGTAAGACTAAGGGGCTAAATCATCACTCACCCAATGTGGCTGCACACCTGGGGGGAAAGGTTATCGCTTAGAAGGGTTTCTTACCCTGTATGTCCCTTGGGGCAGGGACCTTTTTATTTTTGCTCTGTCTGGGCAGTACCTAGAACAATGG
This sequence comes from Mauremys reevesii, assembly GCF_016161935.1. Taxonomy (NCBI): domain Eukaryota; kingdom Metazoa; phylum Chordata; order Testudines; family Geoemydidae; genus Mauremys; species Mauremys reevesii. Next base: position 406 of record NW_024100746.1, read on the forward strand.
GGTCTCAGTCCATGACTAGGGCTCCTAGACACCACTGCAATACACATAATAAGGTATGGTGCTCCCTTACTCCCCTGCATGGGACACCCACATTTCCGGTCACAGCACCGGTAGGAGAGCAGCGTCTGCAGGGCCAGTCCTCCCCTTCCAGAGCAGGAGGGGGTGAGAAGGAGCAGGGATTGGGTGCAGCCTTGGCTCTGAACCCCAATAGGCTGAGCTGAACTGGTGTGAAGGGGGAAGGGAACTGCTCTAATGGTGTAGTCCGGTAGCAGGCTGCTTCCTCCGTGGAGCAAGTCTGAGAGTCGCAATTCCCTCCCTGGTGTGCTCCTGGGCCACACAGCTGCGCATGGCCACTTATCCAGGGCAGGTGGTAAAGTGACAATCTAGCCCAAGGTTTGAAACTTTATACAGATGCCAACATTTCAAAGTGATCGTTAAGGAACAGGGGACGTGACACACCATTTAAACTCCCTCGAAATTCATGCAACTAGATAAGTGGGCTGTAGCCCACAAAAGCTTATGCTCACGTAAATGTGTTAGTCTCTAAGGTGCCACCAGTATTCCTATTCTTTTTGCTAGATATCAGAGGGGTAGCTGTGTTAGTTTGTATCCACAGAAACAATGAGGAGTCCGGTGGCACCTTAAAGACTAACAAATTTATTTTGGCATAAGCTTTTGTGGGTAATTTGTTAGTTTTTAAGGTGCCACCAGACTTCTCATTGTTTTTATGCAACTAGATGATGTTTTTGTGGGGGGCGGAGGTGAGGAGGGGAACAGCACCCTTATTTTAAAAAAAATTGATCATCCTTTCTAAATACAAACAGCTGACTTGATCATATGTTGTCTAGAGTAAGCCGTATGCCAGTCTAGAACTGTTCCTTTTCAGTTTCCTATGTCAGTGCATAATTAATACACACAAGAGAGGCAACTTGTCTCTCCTTTAAGTTCTGATCCTGTGAGTCAATCCCAATACACAGTGTTGGGAGCAGGAGCCTATCTGAGCAGGAAAGGCCCAGCTGTGCAGCAATTACAGATGCAATCCAAGTCCCTTAGAAGAGAGAGAGCAGCCTCAGAGCAGGCACATTTATTTTCTCTCTTTCCGGAAGCGCAGGTACCAGAGGCACTCTGATGGCATGTTCACCAGCGAACTCAGCAAGATGAGAGGAAACGCTCAGGTTCAGAAACTAATCAAGTCTCTGGTGGGCTACAAGCGCAGGTAACAAATACATATACTGGGAAAGGAAAGTGACTTATTGGCAATTCAACCTGTCACAGGCGTCAGCTTACAGCTAGAAAACAGGCACGCAGAATGCAGAGTGACAGTTGCCCATCCTCCAGGTGGAGAGAGCAGTGTGTACTTCCCGGACTTCTGAAAGCTTCAGACACCAGAGCTAGCTCTGTATTGTTCCCCGCCCACTCACTACTACTGCTGAGCCTCCCCTGACTGCCTGTGTCTGATGTACAGTCACAAGCATGTAAACACCCCTCTGCAACATGACCCCACCCACTTGTGTGTTATTACAGGCAAAGCTGGTAGCATCACCTATTAAGGTTGCCCAACACATCTCATCATAAGATGTGTCTGCAGTCACAGAGAGAGAGTTTGTCCGGAACAGCTTACAGTCTAAATAAACTAGGCAGACACAGGGTGGGTGGGCAAACAGAGGTGAAATGACTTGCCCAAGGTCACATAGTAGGTCTGTAGCAGAGCTGGGAACAGAACAGAGATCTCCCAAGTACCCGTCCAATGCCCTTTCCATTGCCCCACCTGTCAAGTCTTGCCTTTTATATCAATTTTCAGCTACAGAGGGCAGGGACTGTCTTTTTCTATCAGCCGAGGTGTTGAGCTACCGAGCTCCCCTGAAGTCAGTCAGGTCATGTGTGTCCATGCAATACCTAGTGCAATGGGCCTCAATCTAAGTCAGGCCTCTAGACGCTTTAGTACAATACAATCCATCTCCTGCCTCAGTGTGGGGAGGGTATGAGTGGGACTAGATGACCACTTGGGGGCCCTTCCAACCCTATATTTCTACGTAGCCATTTTCACATAAAAGTCAGCACCTCAGCTGATACAAACCTGACTTCAGTGGAGCTCTGCCAATATACACCAGCTGAGGATCATTGTCTTTAAGAACTGGTAGGACAGCAAGTGAAGGAGGAATATTGCAAGAACTAAGTAGGTAACTCATGTGCAGATTGAAGAATAAGCCTTGGCATTGTATATTTGTACTCTTGTGTAGTAGTGTCCCCGAATCATCTGGACCAGAGGGGCAGGGGGAAGACTCTGGCTTTATTGATCATGCTGAAAATGACATGGGCTCCAAAGAGAGGCTCACTAAACTAAAGGCTTTCCTGCACCACGTACAGAATCTCAGAGGAAGGTAAGGGGAAAACTTAGTATTATTTCCTTACTTTGCTGTACCTTTTTGATACTCCAAAGCCTCAGGCTTGGTCTCTTCACTAAGTAATCCCCATGGACCATACCTGGTCAAGGGAAGGGAAAGGAACGCTCACTGGCAGGGCTACTGAGGGACATAGCAAGCCATCCTTTGGTGTTCTTTTCTTGGGGCATCACTATTGCCCCATCTCTTCTCCCCTCCTCATCCCTGTTTGTGACCATTAACCCATATAGTAGCTCTAGTCATGTAAGGATACTGTGCATCTTTCTCCAGCGCTAACATCTACAATGGATTAGAAGGTCAGTTTATAAAGAGATGTTGCAAGATTGAGGCCACTGTTTCCCTGCCTTATCGTTCCTGTTGTGTCAGATGAGGTTATGATAATCCTGGATTTTACTTCCATGTCTCCAATTTCATATTTATGTAAACATGTCCCGTATATTAGGGGACAGATAAGCCACCCAAAGCCGACTCTAACAGCCGCTCTCTGCTGCCACTTCTGTTCCCCAGCTGAGGTGTAGCTAGAGACTCTGTCTGGTTCTTTGACCCCTACAGTGCACCTATACGTACCCGAAGTAGACCTGATATTTTGTACAATACAATCATTAGCATAGGAGGATTCAGCTATCTAACTATAGCCTGTCCTCTGCTAGGGTGCAAGGGGAAGATGGTCATAGAAGGAAAACTCATTCCTCTTGCTTCAACACTACAAACGAGGTAAAATCCTTCCACACTACACAAGAATGCACTGGGAGGAATGCCGGCTTCATTGTTGAGCATATCCAGCCCCCTACCCCAGCTGGCTAGTACATATCCTGCCATCAGCAGCCAGGAAGGAGATGAGAGTACAATTTGCCCCTATTCAGAGGATCAGCAAAGTGGATTTCTGTTTGAGAGGAAGCATCTACCGGCATTGCTGTTTGTCTGTGCTGTATTGGCTTCCTCTCCCCAGAACAGAATTGAACTCCCAGAATAGCAGCAGCAAGTTATTTAAAGGCCCAAAACTTTTTGCCCTAGAAAATTAATAAAATTTTTCAATTACACCTCTACCTCAATATAACACTGTCCTCAAAAAATCTTACACCCTTCCCCCCCCCGAGCGCTGCTTTACCGTGTTATATCCGAATTTGTGTTATATCAGGTCACGTTATATCGGGGTAGAGGTGTATATGTACCTTCCACATGTGCCTTCACTTCACCTATGTCACCACTGCAATAGGCCTTCACACCCAGCTGCAGCACGTCCCATCAATAATCAGGCAGGGAAGTGTCACAACTGCAGCCTAGCAAGAGGTGGGAAGGCAACTGGTGCTAACCTGTGAAGATAATGGAGATAGGATAGCCCCTGTAATGCAATGCTTACTTGCAGTATATTATTCAGCCACTAAATATCTCTGTGTGCTATGTAGCGTTCCAGGCGGCGTGCAGTCCTTGCTAAATAAGGGAGCCAAAACTGGGACTCAAGCTGTACGGGAACTTGTTTTGTTTGTTTCAGTTGTTGTAGCTGTTTTCTTTACTACACTTCTCTGGTTTCAGAAACACTAGAGTGCCATATATCATGACATCCTTTGGAAACAGAAGGAAACAAGCTGTCACTGTATATTAAGATACAGGGGAATCAGTGTAACCTTCAGGAACTGGCATTCCTCAAGATGTCAGATCACAACCTCTTGTTCACAGCAGCTCAGCTTTTGCTTGAAAAGCATTCCCCACAAGCAGGTGGCATGGGTGACATTAACAGTATTCTTCCCCCCTCTTCTCCAAATCAGTGATGGGGTGGACGACTCTGAAGGATTAATCCACACAGATATACCCAGGACACATGAGACCGGCAGCTCTTACGATGACTTTTGCTTCATGTGGTTATACCAGAGCTTTCTGAATGATAGGTATGTACGATATGTTTCTACTCGATCAGCAAGAATAACCTAGACTGATCGTGGTACTTCTATGGCCTTCATTATCATAGCACCTGAGTGGCTCCCGAGCCACATGCAGCTCTTCAGAGGTTAATACGTGGCTCCTTGCATAGACGCTGACTCCAGGGCTGGAGCTACAGACACCAACTTTCCCATGCGCTGTGGGGTGCTCACTGCTCAACCCCCTGCTCTGCCCCAGGACCCCCCTCTCCACCCCTTCCCCCAAGGCCCCTGCTCCTTCCCCCGAGCCTGCCATGCCCTCGCTCCTCCCCCCTGTTCTCCCGCCCCCCAGGGCCTCCTACGCACCGTGAAACAGCTGATTGTGGCAGATGGGAGGCACGGGGAGGCGTTGATTAGCAGGACTGATGGCGGGCAGGAGGGGCTGTTGGGGGGAGCTGATGTGGGGCTGCTGACGTGTTACTGTGGCTCTTTGGCAATGTACATTGGTAAATTCTGGCTCCTTGTTAGGCTCAGGTTGGCCACCCCTGGGCTAAAGTATTTACTTGAACAGGGACTTGAACCCTGGCAAAGGCTGATGTTCTGTCAACAGGCTAGCCAGGCTCACGTGTCTAATTTTATTACACTTCTCTTTTCCTTCCATTGGCTTCAGTGGAACGATTCACATGAGCAAAGCTGTGCATGTGTTTAGCATGGGATTTTCAAAAGCACCTATGTGATTTAGGAGCACAAATCCTGTTGACTACATGACATAGGACCACGTTTACAATGTTATTTGGGCATTTGAAGATGCAGATAGGTGCCTAGGCACTTCAGGCATTCTCAAAGCATCTTAGATGCCTAAGGCCAGTTGATTTCAGTTATGAGTTAGGCTTAGGGAGCCTCTCGACATCTTTAGGCACCTAAATACCTTTGAAATCTGGCTCTAAGGACTGGTCTACACTGCGGGGGGGGGGGCGGTTCGAACTAAGATACATAACTTCAGCTACGCTATTTGCATAGCTGAAGTCGAAGTATCTTAGTTCAACTTACCTGGCCGTCCTCACGGCGGCGAGTCCACTGCTGCGGTGCCCCTGTTGACTGCGCTTACTCCTCCTGCCGAGGTGGAGTACGGGCATCGATTAGTGGATGTGACACGATAAATCGATCCCCGATACATTGAACACTACCTGCTGATCCGGCGGGTAGTGTAGACGTACTCTAAGTCACTTTGGAAAATCCTACCCTTATGGGCTTTGCAGAACTGGGTCGTTAGCTCATAGCTTCAACACAAGGGAAAAAATGCACAGCTGAGCTGACAAGTTCTGTGCCAATGGACTCAAGGGATGGTAATTAAAGTTTGTAGTGTTTTGAAATAATGGGGGTTAATTATAATGCAACTGAGGCTGATTCCTTAGGTCTAATGTTATAAATGTGATCCTGTGATAGGATCGCTATTAAATTCTCATAGAGGCAATGGTTAGCCTCAAAAGACAATGTACGAGAGAAGAAAATGAACTGGATTCTGGACATGCTGGATGGTGACATCTCATGCCTGGGTACTATAGGTCACTCATTTTAGACTCAAAGTTGAGGCTTGAGCCTGCAAATACTTATCAAGGGTTCTGCTCACATGAATCCCAATGGGACTATTACCACAAGCCAGCAGTCAGAAGGACACAGCCTGAACTTTACACAGAACCTTGGTGTACCTCACTATTATCATCAGTGACATTTACCACTAAAGCTGCTGGGACCAAGTCTCAGCTGTATGAATCAAAATCGCTCAACTGCCCTCCATGGACTTACAGCAGTTGAGGATCTGATCCACAGAAAGTTTTAAACACATTTTTAACTAAGTAGAACCTGCATCATTGCTCATCTCCTCCTGGAATATTTTGCTGTTGCTTTGTCTCTTATTCTGCATCTGTCACAAATTTTTACATCCAGTGTCATCCTGTGAAGGCCTGCATCTTTGAGAGGTTGTTTGCATAGGGGTCAGGGACAATTCCTTAGCTGAATCACAAGTCAGCATGTAGCTATCACCATAGAAATGCACTTAAATTCTATGCAATTCTTCAGGCTAATTCTAATGCCAATGCTTTTGGAGATCTAAGCGCATACGACACTCAGTTTCACCTTCTGACACCGATCTTTGAGATCGATGGCTAAAAAAACCCCTGTATGGGGTAGTTATTAACACGAAATAATATGGGGGGGGGATAAAATATTTCTCTGATTGTAGACAGGCTGGATCTAACATTCTGAACCAAGCCATCTTCTACTTCTTGTAGAAAAGTCTAACTATTCTAACTCAATTTCTATACCATCTTTATTTAGTTTTTCTGAATTTGAAATATTCTGAGCTAGGTCATTCTTATTTAATTTTTAAAGTTACTGGCATTGCCACAAAGGTGGTCTCATTTTTTTTTTCTTATTGGCATTTAATCAACCACCCCGGTCCCCTCAGGAGAGGGAAGGGTGGTCTTGTGTTTAAGGAACTGGACAGGGACTCAGGAGATCTACACTCAGTTTCTGGCTCTGACACAGACTCCTTGTGTGATCTTGGGCAAGTCATGTAGCCTAGTCAGGTCACCATGGTGATGAATCTCAGGGGTGTGAAAAATCCACACCCCTAGAGTGCCGAAGCTATGCCAATCTAATCCTGGTGTGGCTGAAGCTATGTTGACAGAAGAATGCTTCCCATCAGTCTAGCTACTGTCGCTTAGGGAGGTGGTGTTCCTATAGTAGAGGAAAGGCCTCTTCTGTCTCAGTAGGATGTGTCTATACTACACGGTTTTCGCAGCATAGCTATGATGCTGTAGCTATGCCCCTATAGTCCCTGCAGTGCAGACATGGCCTCGCTGTGCCTTAGCTCCTCCATCTGTAAAATGGGGATAATACTTGCCTTCTCCCACCCTTTGTCCAGCTTGTCCTTTTACGTAGTAAGTATTTTGGGACAGCAACTGCCTCTTATTTTGTGTTTGTACTGTGCCTAGTACAACGGGAGCTACTCTGGCTGTAGTCTGACACCATCAGGTGGATGATGATAATTTGGGGCAACTGGCAGGTGTTTCATTTTACTTTTTTCCTTAACTTTGTAACTCACTCTCATCGCCATCCTCTAGTCCACTTCCCCTGTGAAATCCCGGACCACTTCCCTGTTGTTTGTCCTACTACAGCCTGTCCGAGAGTGATGCAAGAGAAGCCACTCATATGACCAGCAAATACATTTGCCCAGCCTCCAAACCACTGATTGAAGAGATGAAGGAAGAAGTGCCTGTTCTGGACTAGAAGTGAAGGGGACAACAGCAGCCAAACCTCTCCATAAACTACAGCATGGTGGGGTGGGTTCCATGTGCGGCCTACAAATAAATAAGGAAGCTTTTGAATCTGGTTCAAGGGTAAATGATGGGATCAGAAACTGCCAAAATAACAGTAAAGCATGTAATCAAGGGCACTGTGTGTACTGGTGTAAAATAGAGGGTGGGGTTAGTAGATGCTGCATGAATGATGGAAGCAGCTTACACAGTACTTTGTTCCAGGCCTGTCTGTTTCTAAACGTTAATAAAGGTTCTTCAGCAGCTGTTGTGCTTTGGCTTGTGTTTTGGTTCCTCTGGTCAAGCACCAGGAAGCAGTTGAGAATACAGGACGAAGGCTGCTATGCATAGCACTGTGGGGATTGCTAGGTCAGGGCAGGAATTGTCCTTCCCTCTCTCCCACATAACTATATATGTGTATGCGCACACACACACACACACACACACACACAGAGTTCTAGTGAAGTCAGTGGATTTAGCCCAGCTGAAGAGCTGGCCCTCTTTGCTCATCAAGGTATCACCCTTACTCTGCTACCCCAATGTTAGAAAGACAGAGCAGGAGACATCACACAGACAACGAGATCAGTGCTTTTGTTTAAGCAGAAAATGTCAGCTGGGTGGTGGGTTTTGTGACAAAGATCTCCGTGAGAACTATACTACACTGATGGCAGCTACGTATGGATCAATTTCCAATCCATTCTGCCCTTCTGTTTACAGGACTGGTCTTCTAGCAGTTAGAGACAGGCACTGTAGCCAACCAAAAAGCAGAAATTCATTCTTAATACTCAAGTTTGTACATGCTGCTTATGTCACACTGCATGGTTTTGATGCTCTTTCCTTGTAAAGATCAGGGGACCTACGTCTAATGCAAAAGTACTAAATTCAACTATCATCTCTAAACATTAGGCAGCTAAAGAACATACTGTAGAGATCATTCCTTGTTGCCTACATGACTGTTTATGATGTAGCTCATCAGAAAATTACCATTCATTTTTCTTTCAGAGACATTTACAAAGCAGTTAGTCTTACACAAACATATGTCCTTCCCCTTAATGTAGCACTAAAGAACCATTTCCACGTCTCACAGGCCAGCTTCCATTTATTGCAGCATGTGGGAAACCATGCTGCTGTAACTTTCTATTACCAAAACATTAGAAAAAGCTCAAAGGAACATTTGGAAGAATTTTTATGTGATTAAACCACTAAAAGCAGCATGGCTAAAATTTTCAAACCTGGCTTTGACAGCACCTTGATTGGGATTTTCAGAGCAGCATAAGTGAATTAGGTGGCCAAATCCCATTGAAATTCAGCCCTAAATGTTTGTTTAAGTGCCTAAAATATGGAACTGGACTCTTCAAAGCTTGCCTATATTCAGCCATAGCCTGTATTCAGCCAGAGTCCAGCAATTGTTCTGGTGTTAACCCCTAAGAGCTTGTTTTCACTAGGAAATGGAATCATGTTTAAACATGCTTTAACAATTGAGTTAGCTGGCACAATGCTAACCTTGCCTTTGTCTGCGGTGACCAGTCAGTCATGTCACATTCTGCATCGTGCCAGCTAGACATGATGCTGAATGGGACTTGCACTGCCCTAAACTGGCCAGTCAGCACGGTGCCAGCTAACTCAATGGCCAAAAAGCAAAGTTAAGGGCTGATTACATTCCTGGTGGGGAAGGTGCCTCAGTGTAGCTGGGGCTTGGACCAGCTGATCTTATTGGAGTTTACCCCGATTACAAGAATTATCCTGATTAGATCTACAGTTAAGGGCCAGCACTAGTGCTGGCTACCGATGTACGAATCAGGGTTATCCCCAAGTGCAGACAAGGCCACTTTAGGTCCCTAAGTTTGAACATTTTGGCCCAGGTGAAGAGCAGTGAATACAAGGCATTGTCATTCTGCACTCATTTCAAAGGGAATGAAGTCACATTCCTGTTTATATGACTCTGTCTCTGTCTCCCACCAGAAGATAAGCTGAGTTTTGGATGATGCAGGCACCTAAGAGACAGAGGAAAAGAAAGAAAAATTATGTAAAAATGATGTGCTGTTATATTGCCAAGCGTAGAACAAGGATTAAGATGAAAGAAGCAAATAGCAGCTTCAGAATTGTTGTTAGATTGGAAATCACCACCAGCAGCATGTAAAGAAGCAGAGGACTCCATGCAAAAAACAAGGCAAAAAAGCATGTATTACTCAGCCCTCCCCACCAAAAAATAATCCTCAAGACAGAAGAATGCCCAAAAGGTTTGCCAAGTGGGGTGCATATTGAGAAGAGAGTTTCAGATTAGCTTTCCCACTCTCCCTTCTATATTGAAAACCCCATTATGAGAAATTGCTTTCAAACTCCACAGCAGAAATAAGCAGTGACATAATCATTGCAGGTAAAAGACATGGTGAAATGTAATCTCCAAAAGCCAAGAGCAAAACCAAACCAAACCAAACCTGCAAGGGGGGTGGGGGTGGGAGGGGAAAAGACTGAAGAGATCCTGGTCTTTTCAGTAAGAAGAAAGTCCACCACTTGTGGCTAAACTGATTATTGTTTTAGTACAGCGTATACTCTCCTTAGTCAGAGTTAAAGAAGAAGGATGTTCCAGCAGTTAAGCCACTTGACTGGGACTCTGGAAACCTGGGTTCACATCACAGACTACTTGTATGACCTTGGAGAAGTCATTTAAGGGTCTGTCTTTGCTACCCAGGCTTAAGCAGCCCCACTGCAAACCCCTACCCAAGCTACCATCCCCTCACTGGTTCTGTGCCCACCCACATGTGCATAGGCGGCAGGTTATATACATTTGCGGTGCTCGGGCTCCAGGAATATTCAAGGCCGGGTGCCCTGCTCCAGCAATATTTGGAGCTGGGTCTCTCCCCCGGCCCTGCCTGGATCGGGCCCTGGCCCCCGCCTGCCACCCCTCCCCCTGCGTGTCCCCGCCCCGCCGCGTCCCTGCCTAACAAAAAGCAGCACGTGCCTCTCCCCTGCCTGCTCGTGCTGCAGGAGTAGAGCAGCTCCCGGCAGAACTGCTGTCTGCTGCCCCAGGGTCCTAGTGCCTGCCCACCACTAATGGCAAGGCAGGCTGCCCTTACCCTGCCCTAGCCCTGAGCCTCTCCAATGCCCCAAACCCTCATCCCCAGCCAGAGCCCTCATCCCCCCGCACCCTAATCCTCTGCCCCAGCCAGAGCCCTCATCCCCCCACACCCTAATCCTCAGCCCCAGCCAGAGCCTTCATCCCCTCGCACCCTAATCCTCTGCCCCAGCCAGAGCCCTCATCCCCCCGCACCCTAATCCTCAGCCCCAGCCAGAGCCCTCATCCCCCCGCACCCTGATCCTCAGCCCCAGCCAGAGCCCTCATCCCCCCGCAGCAAGAACCCCTCATCCTCAGTCCCACAGCCCTCACCCCACACCCCAACCCTCTGCCCTGAGCCCCCTCCCTCAGCACCAGCTCCAACCCTCATCCCTCTGCACCCTAATCCTCAGCCCCAGCCCTGAGCCCCCTCCTGCATCATGAATCCCTCATCCTCATCCCCACCGCCCTCACCCCTGCACTCCCTCCTATCCCCAAACTCCCTCCCAGAGGGTGCACCACCTCTCCCTTCCCACATACCCCTTCCCACCCCCAAACTCCCTCCCAGAGCCTGCACCCCTCACCCCTTCCTATGCCCCCACCCCCAGCCCAGAGTCTGCACCCAAACTCCGTCCCAAAGCCTGCACCCCTCACCCCCTCCTGCACACCCACCCCCTGCCCCAGCCCGGAGCCTGTACCCAGCACTCAAACTCCATCCCAAAACCTGCATTCTGCACCCCTCCTTCACCCTAATCCCCAGCCCAGGATCTGCACCCCAGACCCCCCCCGCCAAGCCTCCTCCCAGAGCCTTAGGCAGGTGGGGGCGGAGTTTGGGGGGGCGGGTTCTGGGCACCAACAAAATTTCTACAAACTTGCCACCCATGCACGTGTCACTATGGTTTCTGGGGAAACATCCCATAGTTCTCTGCGCTGCAGTAAACTGATCCTCCAATTCTTCCCCAGTGAATTGTAAGAGAGAGTTTGTCCTTCTGGGACATGGTGGGAATTGTAGGAAGGCACTGGAGGACTATCAGCAGCACTCAGGGATTTAACCTGCATCCACACTGCAGTGTGGGCAGGTTACCAGCCAGAGGTAAAGCAGCATTCAGGTTTTAGCCTAAAGCCCTAGGCAAGTCAGACAGTCTGGGCTGAAAGCACCACTAAACTCCAGTGAGCGCCACGTGTGTGGAAGGGAGAAAGGCTAAGGGTGACACCCAAGTCAGAGCCCAGGTTAACTCTCAGGGCATGGCTACACTTGCAGATGTAGAGCGCTTTGAGTTAAACCAGCCTTCTTGGAGTGCAGTAGGGAAAGCGCTGCAGTCTGTCCACACTGACAGCTGACAGTGCATTGGTGTGACCACATTAGCAGCTCTTGCAATGGCCACAGAGAGCAGTGCATTGTGGTAACTATCTCAGCATGCAAGTGGCTGCAACGTGCTTTTCAAATGGAGGGTGGGGTGGGATGGAGTGTGACAGGGAGTGTGTTGTGTGTATGTGGGGGGAGAGAGATTGGGTTTTGGGGGGGCTGAGAGCATGTCAGCATGCTGTCTTGTAAGTTCAGACAGCAGCAGACCCCACACTCCCTCCCCCAGCCCCTCTCTCACACACACAGCATTCCACAGTAATGGTTGCTTTGTCTCGGAGCAGATAAGCATGCTGGCTGTCAAATGGAGCTGTCAAAAGGCATATCCAAAACAATGACAAGAGTGGCCACTTGATTTAAGGGGATTATGGGACGTTTCCGGAGGCTGATCAGAGCGCAGTAATGCAACACCTCGTTCACACTGACGCTGGGGCGCTCCAACGGGGACACATCAAACATTAGTCTACTTGCCGAGGTGGAGCACCAGGAGCGCTCTAGCCGTGGAGTCAGAGCGCTCTACGTGCCTTGCCAGTGTGGACGGGTAGTGAGCTTGTCTGCCCAGGGCTCCTTTAATGCGCTGTAACTAGCAAGTGTAGCCAAGTCGTAAGTGAAGACAGACCCTTAGAAGTCACTGGGAAATGAGTTCCCGCCCCCCAGGGAAGACTGATTAAAACAAGAAGTTTTGTTCAAATTTTAGCTGGAAGTTTTGAATTTCCATAAAACCATAAAAGTGCTGAAACCCCCTTTTTATTTTATTTTTTTGGCTTTTTATACAAAAAAATCGGAAATTTGGAGAAAGCAGCCATTTCCCAAAGGTTTTGTTTAATCAAAATCCCAGTTTTCCATGGAAAAAATGTATTGAGATAAAGATTTTCAACCAGCCCCCACACCTCATCTCTTCACTTTATTTCCCCATGTTTAACTCTTCAGGTCAGAGTATCCAGTACCGGGTTCAATGGTGCCAGGTCCACCCCCTGCTCTGCCCCAAGGCCCTGCCCCTCCTCAGTCTCTTCCACCCCCCCCAAGGCCACACCCACCGCTCACTCCTATCCGCCTCCTCCCCACCGTGCAAGTGCTGGCGGGGCCTTGGGGGAAGAGGCCAAGTAGGGGTGGGGCCTCAGGGCAGAACTCAGGTGGTGTGTCGGGGAGGGGCCACAGTCCCGCTGCCAGGGCTCACAAAAGGTTCATCTGGCCCTGAGAGTATGTCATTGTGTGTGGATGCACAGTGCCCAGCTCAATGGGACCCTGATTGCAGAGGGGACATAATAATAGTTTAGTCATAGTTATCATCCTAAGATACAAATTGCAGAGTCAGGAAAGTAACAAGCTTCAAATGAACAATCGATCAACCATTTCACAGCGAGCTCTCAAGTTCCTCGCTTTGTAAGGTACTTTGTTACCTCACCATTCTGTTACTGAGATTAAGCCTATTTTCACACTCATCCAGTCTCATTCTCAGTGAATTTTTTTCTATTAATGATTCTCATAAAGTGAATCATACCTTACTAACAAAAGCCACCATATTCTCTGCAGCCCCCAAGACCTCTATCCTGAAAGTGGCAGCCTTGTCTTGTGAAGTAAATACCTAGCATTCCACAGAGAATCCAGTCTGCTGCGTGACCGGCTCATTACAGCAATCAATCCTTTTCAACATCTTTAGCCAATGTGTGTGCCGCACAAAGAAACATCAAAAGGAATTAAAGCTTGAGGACAATGGCTTGTTATGAGAATGCAAAATACTGGGTATAATAAAAGCTTTGCTGATCTTCAAGCACAAACCCCAAAACATGGCTGTAAAATTCCTCTTAGGAAAAGTTTGCCATGTGCAGTGTGACAGTCTGTAACCACAATTTCACCCACTTTACAAGACTATGGTGAATTTTGTACAAAGTGTGCCTTGTGAGGTATCATTTGAAAATGGATAATTCACTGGTCATTACTGACCCGGTAAAATAAGTGTGGCAACATTGTAGGTAAAGTTATAAAAAATTCTACTGTATGACATTATTGAGACATATTCCAAATCTGGGGAAGCAGCCACAAACCAATTTCTCAGAGACAAAAGGCAAACTGATGCCTCAGCAAAGTATCAACAAAATGAAATGGACCATCACCTGGTTAAGTGGCCATTCCTTGGCAGGAAAAACAGCATGAGTAAATTAATTAATTAACTGCTAGGCACTGCCACAATGAGTGAGAAATTTACACTTTGGGCTTGGCTACACTGGAGAGTTGCAGCGCTGATGGTGGCTTTACAGCGCTGCAACTCACTCACCATCCACACTTGCAAGGCACATACAGCGCTGTATCTCCCTGGCTACAGCGCTGGCTGTACTCCACCTCGAACTGGGGAATAACGACTATAGCACTGGTGATGCAGCGCTGCTCCGCCAGTGTGGCCACCCAAAGCGCTGTTATTGGCCTCCAGAGGTATTCGGAGGTATCTCAGAATGTCTGTTCAGCCACTCTGCTCATCAGTTCGAACTCTACTGCCCTGGCTTCAGGTGACCAAGCGTCAGACCCGCCCTTTAAATGCCTCGGGAATTTTAAAAATCCCCTTCCTGTTTGCTCAGCCTGGTGTAGAGTGCAATCAGTGAATCTTTCCAGGTCACCATGCCTCCACGCGCCAAACGAGCCCCAGCATGGAGCAATGGTGAGTTGCTGGACCTCATCAGTGTTTGGGGGGAAGAAGCTGTGTAGTCCCAGCTGCGCTCCAGCCGTAGGAATTACAATACCTATGGGCAGATATCAAGGGCTATGCTGGAAAGGGGCCATGACCGGGATGCGCTGCAGTGCAGGGTTAAAGTGAAGGAGCTGCAGAATGCCTATTGCAAAGCCCGCAAGGGAAACCGCTGCTCCGGTGCTGCCCCCACGACCTGCCGTTTTTACAAAGAGCTGGACGCTATACTTGGGGGTGACACCACCTCCACTCCGAGGACCACGATGGACACTTCAGAGCGGGGGGATGAGGAGGAGGAAAGCGAGAGTGAGGGTACTGGGGTGGGGAGAGACACCCCAGAGTCCCCTGAGGCATGCAGCCAGGAGCTCTTCTCAAGCCAGGAGGAAGGTAGCCAGTCGCAGCAGCCAGTACTTGGTGGAGAACAAACAGAGGAGCGGGTTCCCGGTAAGCGGCTTTTATTTTCAGGATTGAAATTTTTTGGGAGAGGAAGGAGGGTTAGGGCTGCATGCATGCATGCCTAGATGCGGAACAGCACATTGACGTGGTCTATCACATCATGGCAATCGGCCTCGGTAATCTCTTCAAAAGTTTCAGCCAGAGCGTGGGCAATGCGCTTGTGCAGGTTTCTTGGGAGAGCCACTGTGGTCCTTGGCCCAGTCAGGCTAACGCGTCTGCGCCACTGTGCCACGAGGGGTGGGGGGACCATTGCTGCACACAGGCAAGCTGCATAGAGGCCAGGGTGGAATCCGCATTGCAGTAGAAGACCCTCCCGTGCTTCCCAGGTGACCCGCAGCAGCGAGATATCTTCCAGGATAAACTCCTGTGGAAAATGTTAGGATAGTGTTCAGTGTAGGTGCCCCCTGCAGCTGTTTGCTTTCCCCAATGCACAGAAACCCCGAGGACAGTACAGCCCTGAAACAATCAGTCCCCCTTACTCACCATTTCGGGGCTCCCATGGGTTATATGCGCTCTCTTTGGGATGGGAAAATTATGCTATTGTGAAGACTGTTACCCTCCTTAACTGCGGGGGAATAACTGTCTGGTATAAACAATGCTGTCTCTGTTAAGTGTTACATTTTTGCCTTTACAGATGCAACCTTGAGATCTCGGCTGCCCGTGTTATCAACGGCTGAGAGACTATAAAACCTCCGGAAGAAGCCACGAAAAAGCAAAGAAGACATGCTGCAAGCAGTTATGCAGCACTCTGTCACAGAGAATCAGAAAGTGCAGGACTGGAGGGAAAGGGAAAGCAGGATCCGCCAGAGAAATGCAGCGGACAGGAAGAAAAGCACAAAGCAGCTGATAAGCATCCTGGAGTGCCAAGCAGACTCTATCCAGGCGCTCGTAGCCATGCAGGCAGAGCACTACCATGCCCACCCTTCCTGCCGCCCTTGTCCCAAAGCTCTTTCCCTTGTGTCCCCATGTCAGCTCAAAACCCTCTTCCACAGCATCCAGGTTCTTACCACCACCACCAGCTGCCTCCAACACCTGTACGTTCACCAACCAGCCCTGAGAACTATGACCCTTACCCTCTGCACTCAACCCCCCTCACCATGCAGTATAGCCAGCCTGAAATGCAGCAGTCATTGCACAGCACTCCAGACAGGACATATTCAAACCTGTGACTGTACAGTTCCCCACCCCGCCCCCCTGCCCTTTTAGGTTCCCAAAAACTTGTGTGTCTGTCAATAAAGTTATTTTCTTTTCAATAAATGAATTCTTGTCTTTGAAAAGAGTCTTTATTATTGCAGAAAGTCAAAGATACCTTAGGAAAGAAACAGGCACTGCAAATCAGCTTAGCAAACACAGATTCCTACTAACATTGTAACCACTGCACTTCACTCCCGTGCAAGGCACCAAACATTACTGTTGGTTTTCAGCCTCAAATTCCTCCCTCAAGGCATCCCTAATCCTTGCAGCCCTGTGCTGGGCCTCTCTAGTAGCCCTGCTCTCTGGCTGTGCAAATTCAGCCTCCAGGCGTTGAACCCCAGAGGTCCATGCCTGACTGAATCTTTCACCCTTCCCTTCACAAATATTATGGAGGTTACAGCACGCGGATATAACCACGGGGATGCTGCTTTCCCCCAAGTCCAGCTTCCCATACAGAGATCGCCAGCGCCCCTTTAACGCCCCAGAAGCACACTCACAGTCATTCGCACTGGCTCAGCCTGTAGTTGAACCATTCCTTGCTGCTGTCTGGCTCCCTGTAGTGTGGTGTGCCATGCCATGGCAGGCATTAAGGTCCTCAAGGATCAAATCAGCAATGAGCATTTCGACGTCCCCACTGTGATCTTCCCAGTCTGGGAAAAGTCCCGGCCTGTAGCCTGTAACAGGCCAGGCCAGTGTATGCCATCATCATGCACAGCCAGCCTTTCCAGGGTGTTGTAAACGCCCACGCGCCCACGGTGATCCACTGGGACCTGAGAGATAGAGAAATAATACCATGTGTACTTGGATGCTAGGTGGGATGGTGCCAGAAAAGGAATATCATCCATCCATCGCCCCATCTATCGCCCCTCCCAAAACCCATTTGGCACAATGTCACCACAACACCCCCACATCCAGTCCCAGACAGTTCTTCCTTCTATGCGATAATGGCTTGCATCAACCTCATTCCACTTGCATCAACACGATTTACCAACGGTCACCTCATCCAAACTGATTCCCGACCGATCGGTAGCTGTCTGGAGTTGCCAGTTTCCACCACCAGAATAGCACACCACTCCAGCACCAGCAGGGTCCTCAATCTCGTGTCTGAGCTTATGAGGCAGGGAACAGCACAGCTCAATGAATGAAGTGGCTTTCTCGTTGCCGATCTCTTGCTCGTCATCTGCATCCCAGAGACTTGCAGTGATGATGTGATCCACCCCTGATCCCACCACCAGCGCCCAAGGCGCTCTGCGCCACGGCCCACGGCTGCCACGTGAATCCAACAATGCCACAGCGATTCCGTTGTCGTGCGTCATTCGCCGACTCCTCACTGTCTATTGACACTTCACTAAGGCTTTGCTCTGAACCCAACAACGTCAACTGCCTGAGTGAAGAGCTCATACTCCTCAAGTCAGGCTCCCACGCCCAGCAGAAAACAGCACAGAAAAATCACAGGAAAGATTGCAAGAGGCAAGAAAACGTGGAGCGAAAAACAGGGAAATGTGGGAAACGCATTTGGGGGATGCATTGGGAGGGGAAGCAGAATCCCCTCCCCCCCCCCCCCCTCACGCCCTCCGCCAGAACAAGAGGTGCCAGCATGGGAGCTGCTTCCCTCTGTGGACTCCTGCCAGCTGCACATGCATCCCCAGCTGTGCTGGTGTGGGCACTGCTGGTGCGGCCACAGCTCCTGCCATGGCCTTACTGCAGCACAGCACAGCCACTGCAAGTGCTGCTGTGACAGCTTAAACTCCCAGTGCTGCACACCTGCAAGTGTAGGACTTCCTTCTCCTCCCTGAAGATAGCTGAAGGGAATAAGAATAAAATAGGAAAGAAAATAAGAACAGGTGCCCCTAAAAATATTCTCCTTTAGTCAATCAATAAACTAGAACAATAAGGAGGAAGGAACAAATACAGCTAGACTAGGAAATGAGGATCCTGTCTGCGACTTGAATTCATGTAGCAGATTCTGGCTTATGCTGCATTTAGCTTTGCTTTGATTTTTTGTAGCTTAATTTTTTATTTTTATCTTAATTTACTATTTTTACTTTCTTTCTGTCTGTAGTTAATAAACTTTGTTTATTATTTTAAAGTCTTTTGTATTTTATTAATAAGTGTGTTTTATAATATTTTTTGAGATAACATGTTTTGACTGAAGTGTTTCTATTAATTAAATGATGGATTTATTTGAGCTTGTGTTTTCTGGGAGAGGGCTGGGCTGTACAAAACGCACATTTCTGGGGGAACATCTGGGGCTGGGAATTTGCTGGTGTTGCTCTCGAGTGTAATTCATGAGTAGCTGTCCATAGCACTCAAACAGAATAGCTGGGAGTAACTTACATGCTGGAGGCTGTGTGTGAGCTGACCAGCAGCGTTTGCTCTCACAGCGAAGCAGTGTAAAAGGCATCCCAGGCTGGAGAATTGAGGGAATACAGCTGTTCCACAGTCCAGATTGTACCCTGGTAATGTCACAAGCAGTCAGATGAAAATCCAAAGGAAAGGCAGGGAAGAAAAGCTAGAAGTTGTTTTATTTGTATTATGGTAGTACCTCAAGATTTCACCTAAGGGCTTGTACTTGTACTTCACTGCTGTAGCACTTCAATGTAGACACTAACTATGCTGAAAGGAGGGCTTTGCTCATTGGCGTAGATAATCCGTCTCCGTGAGAAGTTGACAGAAGATTGTCTACACCCGGGGTTAGGTTGACTTAACTACGTCACTCAGGAGTGTGGATTTTTCACACCTGAGTGATGTAGCTGGGTTGACCTAACATTTTAGTGTAGTCCAGGCCTGAAATGAGGGCCTCAGTGTGCTAGGTGCTGTACATACACATAGTAAGAGACAGTCCCTACCTTTAGGAGCTTACAATTTAAATAGACATGACAAAAAAGGTTTATTATCCCCATTTTACAGATGGAGAACTGAGGCAGAGAGAGTTTAAGTGACTTGCCCAGGGTCACCCAGGGACTCTGACAGAGCAGGGCGTTAAACCCAGATTTCCTGAGTGCCAGTCGAGAGCCTTAAACAGAGAGCCATCTTCTCTCATTTTCCCAGTCCAATGCTTTAGCCACAAGACCAGTCCTCCTTTTCAAGTGCAGTAAAATCAGTGGTGCTCAACCTTTCCAGACTACTGTACCCTTTTCAGGAGTCTGATTTGTCTTGCGTACCCCCAAGTTACCCTCACTTAAAAACTACTTGCGTACAAAATCAGACACAAAAATACAAAAGTGTCACTGCACACTATCACTGAAACACTGATGACTCTCATTTTTACAATATAATTATAAAATAAATCATTTAGAATATAAATACAGTATTGTACTTACATTTCAGTGTATAGGTCAAAGAGTAGTATAAACAAGTCGTTGTCTGTATGAAATTTTAGTTTGCACTGACATCACTAGTGTTTTTTATGTAGCCAGTTGTAAAACTGGGCAAATATCTAGAGGAGTTGATGTACCCCCTGGAAAACCTCTGCGTGCCCCAAGAGGTACATGTATCCCTGGTTGAGAACCACTGCAGTAAATCAATAGTCCATGCATTCTTCTGATAGAGCCTCCAGTCATTCACCCTTTCACTTCAATGATCCTTTTAATAAGATTTTTTTTAAATCTATTTAGAAAGTTTTAGGTTTACAAATCCTTGCCAAGTAAATATAAGAGACAAAACAATAGTGATTACAACAGTGAGCTTTTGTTCTGAGAAACATCAGACAGTAATATCAGGTCTCTATTTAACAGGGTGTTACCATAATGCAGAGACAGCCACTTTACACAAATGAGATTTTAAAGCACATATTCCTCTATTGTGCAATCTTCTCACTAAATAGCATCTTTGTTAGTAACTCCATCACTCGTTAGGCTCTGACAGGGTGTATGATCACATGGGGATCGACAGCAGTCACTGACCTATTCACACTCCAGTGGTTTTAAAGAGAGACAAAGGGAAACATCCTATGATAGAATTCGAATACTCTGAATTCTCCAGTGCCTTTCAACACAGGATCGCAAAATACTTTGCAGATACGGCAACCTGCAGCATTTGCAAAAGTGATCAGCAATTCTGGGCGCCCAGCTTGAAACAGTTTAAAGAGCGCTGATTTTCATAAAGTGCCGAGCACCAGCTCTCTGAAAATCAGCCTCCCTCAAAGGCGTCTCAGGTCGGGCAGCCAAAAATACTTGTCCCTTTTGAAAATTTAGGCCTTCTAACATCCCTCTGAGACAGATAAGTTTATGAACATTTTACAAATGTGTGTGGGGGGTGGGAGGGAGAGACACAGAGGAGCAGATTTGCTTCAAGTCATCAGAGAAAGAAGCGGTAGAACTAGTAGGAGAACAGAGGCTTCCTGCTGGTCCAAACAAAGCAGGAGTTCTGGCTCCCAGTCCATTGCACTACCAAGATCGTTCACTGTAGTTAAACTTCCCAGAGAGCTATGCAACACATTGTAACGAGAAGCAGGAGGAGAGCATAGAGAATGTGCTGGAGAACACGGCTTGCTATGGAGCTGAGCACAGACCTGATGTGAGCTGCATAAGACAGTGCTAGCCAGTAGCGAGTTGAGATCTGACACAGAAGATTTGCTTAAGACCATATTATTTCTACCATAAAATGTCACCAGGAAGTAGGGTGACCAGATAGCAACTGTGAAAAAACGTGACAGGGAGTGAGGGGTAATAGGTGCCCATATAAGAAAAAATCCCAAAAAACAGGACTGTCCCTTTAAAAACGGGACACCTGGTCACCCTACCATGAAGCAGAGAGTCTCTATGGTACATCTGAAGTGCAGCCCTGCTCCAAATCATTGGCTCAGTACGACACGCCAGCATGCGCTCTGGTGATTACAATCGCACCTGCCACTGACAGTCAACTTAACAGGTGCCAAAGCGCCCCCTCCCCATGTTTATTTGGGGGGTATTCAACACCAAATCCTAATGCAGTTAAAAATCCAGAGATCCAGAGCCAAGAAGAACGTGGAATTCACCGCCTATCGCGTTCTGAAAACAGGAACCAGTAAATAAGTCATAAATAAGTTAAACAATAAAGCAGGGAGGCAAAGGTTGAAGTGCAGCAGGTGGGTGTCTGCTCCCGACATGCAGTGTTCTTTTCTTCCTGGGGCAGTGAATGGGTGAGCACGCTTCAGTGACAATACAGAGAAAAAAGTGGTGGATTACATTTGCCAAAAGACGTGGGCTTCCTTCTGCTTCCCGCATGGCAGTTTCTAATCAGTTCCCTGCTGCTGCGCTCCTTCTGCTGCTGCCCTTAACACAAGTTCTCACACAGAGCACCACAGGTAAGTCCACATTTGTTGAGTCCTACAAGCACAGAGGAAATTTTCCCTATGAGCGGGTTATTCCATAACAGCCTATTGCAGGGGGTTTCGCACCATCCTCTGAAGCAGCTGGTGCTAGCCACTGCCAGCAACAGGATACTGACCTAGCTGGACCATGAGTCTGATCCAGTCTGACGGTTCCAACATCCAAAGAGAACTGGCTGACAATTTTGTGCCAACGCTGACACAAATGATCGTGTGCTTTTTCCAGAATGTTCTGTAGGAAATGAGAACCCAACAATAAATGAGAATAATCTGCCGGGGGCTGTTGTTACCACCATTACAATGGAGCCTGATGTCACAGTAACAATTGAGAACTCTTCCGACTTCCGATGGTTTGCCATTAATGGCACGGAATTGATTCTAACCGATTCCTTGGATTATGAGGTAAGTTTTTATTTGGAAAAAAGAGACAATTAGCGGATGAGTTAATATTGTAAAACACTCTTCATAGAGTACAGGTCAGCTGGAAGAGACATGATCTAATACCTCTGATGGTCACAGCACAGCTGGCTTTTAAAATGGCGTCACCTTTTCTATTTTACTGACGTTTGGTCTCCCGAACAGGGAACTTGTATGTGTAAATTCAAACTTTTCTCCCCCCACCAACTCTCTCTTTTTCAAGTGAGCGCTGGGGGAAAGCCGACAGGTGCAGAGATAATAAAAAGAAAATATCATAATGCTGCTGTATAAATCCACGGTACACCGATACCTTGAATACTGCATTCAGTTCTATTCACCCACCCCATCTCAAAAAGATATATTAGAGTTGGGAAAAGTACAGAGAAGGGCAACAAACATGATTAGGGGATGGAACAGCTTCCGTATGAAGAAAGATTAAATAGACTTGAACTGTTCAGTTTAGAAAAGAGACGACGAAGGGGGATATAATATAGGTCTATAAAATTGTGACTGGTGTGGAGAAAAAAAGTATGATTTACTCCTTCACTTAACACAAGAACCAGGAGTCACCCAATGAAATTAATAGGCATCAGGTTTAAAACAAAGAAACTTCATACAATGCACAGTCAGCTTGTGGAACTCCTTGCTAGAGGATTTTGTGAAGGCTAAATGTACAAATGGGTTCAAAAAAGAACTAGATAAGTTCATGGAGGATAGATCCACCAATGTCCATTAGCCAAGAGGGTCAAGGATGCAACCTCATGCTCTGGGTGTCCCTAAACCTGTAACTGCCAGAAGCTGGGCATAGATAACTGCCCTTTCTGTTCATTCCCTCTGAAGCATATGGCACCAGCCGGTGTCAGAAGACAGGCTACTCATCTAGATGGACCACTGGTCTGGCCAGTATGTCTGTTCTTATGTTCCCCACCCCTGAAGTCTATTCCAAGAGGTCAATAAGCTGTGCTGGAGAACACGGTGCAGGTTTTAAAGCAGAGACTTGTAAATACACTTCAGTAGAGTTCAGATACTCCCCACAGCTGGTTTAATATTGTACACATACATACACAAAATGACGACAGTTTAGAGCCGTGAGATGATTCTGTTCACCTTAGTGGAGATCTAATTTGGAAATTTAATGGCAATTTAAATGGCAGCATTGTTAACTATTTCACTGCCGATTATTTTAATAGCCAGCAAGTGCACCAATCCTAAACTGTCCCCAGCAACAAAAGCCTCAAGCTCCTTCCCACCCTCTCAATAGTTTCTGCTATGTAGTCCTGCTTTTCCCAATGTACAAATCTGCAGCATATTGAACAACAAAAGATTTCCTGTAAAAACAGACCCTGTAAGGGACATTGTACTCACTGTTCAATATTAACTTTCGGTTTAATTTACCTGGATCTGCTGGAGAATTTCCAGCTAGACTCACTGTAATGCGGGAGCAACGAAGGGGCACTATAGCAGGTGGATGTTAATTCTGCAGTCAGGTAGACAGGGTGTTGGCTATGGGAACAGATGTAGCCATGAAGAAAGGGGCTGGGCTAATGGGTATCTGTATAAACAGAAACCTCGCTGAGCAGCAGCCTCAAAGAACTCTCTCTCACTGCCCCACTTTTGGCCTGGTTTACACTACGGGGGGATTGATCGAAGTTACGCAACTTCAGCAACTTGAATATGTACTTAGATCTACTTACTGCGGTGTTGCTGACGCTCTTCTGTTGACTCTGCCTAAGCCTCTCGCCCTAATGGAGTACCAGAGTCGACGGGAGAGCGCTCGGCAGTCGATTTATTGTGTCTAGACTAGACGCAATAATTGACCCGCTGGATCTATCACTGCCCGCTGATCTGGCAGGTAGTGTAGACAAGCCATAGCATGATGCATGGGGAAAGTCTCCAATCCTATCTGCATCTGTGTAAATCTAGAGTAACTCCACTGAAGTCAATGGTATGATTTCACATTGACACCAGTGTAACAGAGATCAGAAGCTAATTGAAGGCCTGTAAAAGGAAGAAAGAAAAATATTTACCTTTAAAAATATATATATGTATGTATATATATATATATACACATATATATATATACACACACACACAACACACACACACAGCTGAAGCAAAGCACTTATTCACTAGCTTTATTTTAAGCATAAACTTAAATTCCATTGAGTTCAAATGAGACTTGTCCCTAAATCCCAACTGGATTTAAGATCATGCTTAAAATACACAAAAGCAGGTGCTCAATTACTTTGTTGCCTCAGGACAGGAGTGAGCCACACCTGAGAAGAATGTTGGTGCCACAATGGATGTTTTTTAAAATGACAGATTTTTTGTTTCTGTTTTTAAAACACAGACAGAATATGCATTACTAGGAACCCTGCTTTGCTGGAAAGGAGGTGTAGAGGTGAGTATAATTTCTAATATGCTGCCATATTGCTAGATAGAAACTAGAAACAGAACACCACACTTGGCTCGGATGTTAACTATTCCCAGCACATACCCTCTGTGAGAAACTGCTCATTCTCATGGTTGTCTTCTCCTGGAAAGAGCAAAAAAACCCCACTGCCCATGAGATTTCAGTGCCATCATATCCGAATTCAACCCAAGCCTTCATTCAGCCTACAGCCCAAATGCACACGTAATCCAGATCCAATTCTGATCCTCACACTCTCTCATGCCTACCAATCAGTGCCGCTCCTAACGGTCTTACTTTATTTGTGATTTTTCTCCCCTCTTCCTACCTCCCCACCAGGTCAATTCTGTGACTGTTATAGTACAAGTTGGCAATTTGAATGACAACAGCCCGGTATTCAAGGAAACAAACATCACCGTAGAGGTTCCTGAGGTAAGGGTTTTATTAAAGTGTTGTTATAATAAAGGGAAGATTACAGATCAGATAGTTCCAATTCATGTGGGACTCTAATCTTGGCAAGAGGAAAGTGATTTATAAGCATGTATGCAGCCTGTTCTCGTCCACGAAAATTAGAGGACGTGCATGAGGTGAAGACAAAACTTCCATGACATTTGAGGTTAGAATTATTGCCCGTGCATTCAAAGTCATTTTAAACCTGACTGTCAGAAGTGCTGAATCATTGCTGCTTCTGTTGACTTCAGCTGTGGTGTTGTAGGTGCTCAGTACTTCTGAAATCAGTCCTTAACCTATTTAGCCAAAATCAAAGCACCCAGAGGAAAGCAAACTGCAGGCAACAATGGCACCCCTTACATGTGCAGCTCTCCAGGGGCTTTGTCTATGAAACCCACTTCTCAGTACATGTTACAAGTCCCCCTCTGTGCTGACGGTCACATTTCTTAAGGTAACTGCACCTCTGACCTCTTACTGGCTGCCTTGAGGGATCCCACCCAAGTTTCAGGCCTCTAGTGGTCGACTTTCTTGGGGCACGATCTCACTATCCTCTCCCTTCAGACTTAGGCTGCAGATTTCTGCAGTTCACTGTGATCACCTCAGCAGAACTGACTTTAGCCCAGCACCTGCAGTCCTGCTCTCTCAGGGGCAAGGACAAGGTTCACCAGTGACCAGCCAGCCTTCATAAAGCAAAGTACTATTTAGTCAGAACAAAAGCACTGCACAGAGAAGACATATCCTAAAAAAACAGGCAGTTTATATGCAGGCTTAGCTCACCAGGTGTCACCCATCTTCCACGTAGAGACCCTGGCAGGTTTCAAAACACTTCAGGTCCTCTCGCGAGGCCTGCCCCTCTTGGTCACACCAATCAGAGGATAGGAACCTGTTGCAGCCACAGTTTGGGAATCTTGGCTCTTTAGCTCACGCTATAGCAGCTCCTGCTTTCAGCTCTGGTTAAGTCCCTGGTGTGTCAGCCAAGATGGCAGCTGTCACATCTACACCATGGAATTTTAGAATACACACCTCTGGCACCATCTCAATTCAGCAACACCAGTACCGGTGAGGGCCCTAATGTAGACAATGCTCTGGGGGCATCCAGCATTTTTACCACCATGTCAATTAAACTTGGTCAGAGGTGGCAGTGGGAGGATTCTCTCTAATTCCAGAGCACTGACCCATACAGCACAAGGGGACTAGGAAGGATTTACCAGTGAAGATGCTATATCCAGCAGGTGACCATTTGCCAAAATGGAAAAAATAATCATGCATATTTGTTTTCAGGATACAAAAGTGAATACGAGCGTTATACCTGAGGCGAGCGTAACTGCTAGTGATGCTGACCTGGACAACATACAATATGAACTTACAGTGATCACCCCAGTGAGTATGTTCGTTGCAAAAACATAGAACTCTTTGTTAGTGATTTACACTGGCACCAACTTTGAGACAGGAGGCAAGTGGGACTTTCAACAAGAGTTGGTTATTTCAACTGCTGGAGTACATGTGAGATTTCCAGAAAGCTAAGGCCAGGACAGAGCAAGGAGGGCGCTAGTGGAACAGAGAAATCCATGTTTTAGATACTGAATTCTTTAAAAATTCACACTTAAAAAACCCATATATTTCCAGAGCACCTATTCAACTTCAACATTACAGTAGCTCCTAGAAACCTACACCAGGTTGGGGAACAATTGTCCTAGGCTGTACTACAAACACAGTAAGGGAGAGACCCTGCCACGAAGAGGTTAGAATCTCAATAGGTCAGCAGACAGAGTGGGAAAGGAAGTCTGATTATCCCAGTTTTACAGACCGGGAACTGAGCCACAGAGAGATTAAGAGATTTGCCCCAGGTCACACACGACGTCTCGGGCAAAGCCAGAAACTGAATCCAGATCCCCTGAGTCCCAGTCCAGGGCCTGAGCCACAAGATCAGCCTTCATCTTTAAGGATTTTGTTGAAAGACCAATGGATAATTTATATTCAGTTAAACTGATGCCAATCTGGAGTATAAAGGGTGGTGTTCTGTCATTTTATTTGATTTGTTTTAAAGTTTTAATTAACAAAAGAATTGATAAAAAAAAAATTCAAACAAAAAAATAAGAGAATCGTGTCAAGGGCAGATGGGGGGGTCGAAGTTTTGCAGCAGTTACACTTGTGCAACCTCACTGATTTTAATGGCGTTGAACAGGTGTAAATGAGTTCACAATTTTACCTGTCAGGCCAGATTCTGGCCTCAGAATGGTATAAATCAGGAAGAACGCTATGCAAGGCGCTGGTGTAAGTGAGAGCAAAGCCAAGCCCATTATTTCCGACTACGGTGGAAGGCGATGTGCCAAGTTTTGTTCTCTGTTACACTGATTTAAATCTGAATTCAGCCCTATGATCATTTTGAGAGAAGAATGTTCAAAATTCCACTAACGATCCATACTGATATGCCAGAGATGATTCCATTTTACTAGCAAGAGACCAAAGAGTTCAAATCATCAGCAATTGAACTATGCATGTATTTCTCCTATAAATACCCAGCCTTGGATGTTATATATGTTAAGCAGCTAACAGGATTTCAGAGTATGTGTCTGTGATTGAGATAGCTGTCATTCTCTCTCTCCCCCCACCCCCTTGTTTTTCAGGAAGCAACTGACTACTTTAACATACAAGGAATTAATAACCCAAGCATTTACTTGCGCAAAACCCTGGACTATGATAAATATAAATTTATGCAGTTAATCTTGTATGCAAGGGTGAGTTTTATAAGTGAGCAAAACATCTCATTATTCACAGCTGCTACGTCCTGGTGTGTATTCTATCCACTAGTATAGCTGTAATTGTCATACTAATAATAGTTGCAGGTCTAGATTCTCAGCTAGTATAAACTGGCATAGCTCCATGGAAAAATCGATGAAGATACACTGGTTTATATCAGCTAAGGATCCAGCCCAATATATTTTGCAGGGGCTCCAGGAAAGGGGGTTCTACAGTTGGAAATATGCCTTGCATCTAACAGGAACGTTCTGATTTTCTGTATAGGACAGGGAACCTGGCAACCCAGATGGTAATACAGCCACTGCAACAATAAACATAGCCATCCGACAAACTGACACCAAACCACCCTGGTTCCAACCATGTACTTTCATTAACGCGGACAAGAAAGTTTGCATCAGCAGTGGCTATATTGGAAGGGTCAACATCTCAGAGAAAACGGTAGGTGGCGAACACAGGAGTGTATGCTTTCAGTCTGTATCCCAGGACAGGTCTTTAGCACCACAGATATGGTCCAGGCCTGATCAGAGCAGAGGCCTAAGGCCCTGATTCCCAGATTCATGCGATGTTGGAACCTCAGCTTTATATTATTATGTTCCTAGCTCCCATCATGGTGCAGAAAAGCTTGAAAACGTGAGCCAGGCATAAGTCAAGGCAATGACTTCTCCCTGAGTCTGCAGCACAGTCGTCGGGGAGGAAGCCAACTGGTCCTGCAGCAGCCACCATCAGGGAGCAGACCAGGCCCACTCCTTGGGGTAGGGGCTTGCCATATTTGGCAGGCATCCTGCCACCATCTCTTTCATTGCTGGAAGCATGGAGGGGACCACCCCTCTACTGGGATGTAGGCCATGGGAACAGCCCCAATGTCGGGGTGTGCCTAGGGCTTCAATCCAGCCCTTGATATGGGGCCTTTTCTCTGAAAAAGTTGTTTGTCTGCTTAGGAGAGGTGCCTCCTGCTGCACCCGTATGATGCAGCCCATATCTACGCCATCACCATACTCCACCAGACGTGCTTGTTGCTTGAGTTTACAGCATGGTATTACCATCCTAAGAGAGATGAGAGCATTGGCATAGAGTCAGCATGGATGTGCTTAGCAAAACAGTTGCTCAAAAAGCCCTTTGGGAAATGAAGGCTTTGTAATGCGAGCTCCAGCAGCCCCCTCTCAATAGCGAGGGATGACAATAACGATGCTAGAACGTCAACTCTGAGCCCCTGTCTAGCATTGACCAGCTCAATTCATGAGACATTTGGAAAATCTGTTCTGAATCAGATACTTGTACACACTGGTCTCTCTGTTGCCTGAGGACGGGCTGCAGGACTGGACCCTTTGTGGGGTTTGCTCAGCTCTGTTCCATGAGACGGCTCTTTTTGTGTCTTCACACCCCACACGGAAGATGGTTACAATCAAACATGGTTTGTTTTCCTCAGTGACCATTTGAGACTATGTTCAGCAGAATAATGCATGTTGGGGAGGCTGGGACAAGACTGGTTACACTGACAATAAGTCACCCTCTCCCCTAAGGACCATGCCCAGTACCGGCTGTATCACTTAGTCATGAGCAGACTTTTGACTCCAGTCATAAATGACTCCAGTCAGTGCAATGACAAGTCTGAGTCAACCACTGAGATTGAAAATTCCCAACAGCAGAGAGTTAATTGTTTTTGATGCATACCTAGAGCAAGGAAGGATCTACACAACCCCAAATCCTATTCTCTATCATCTCTGTTCTGCAATAGTCAACCCCTGGCAATATTCATTGTGTTTTCCAGTAACAGAGTGCACGTGAGCTAAGTATCACTTGGACTGGAAAGTTCTGCAGGCATCTAGTGTTTTGATTTTAAGACTCTTGTCTTGTTGTTGCAGACTGAACCGCTGAGCCTAAAACCTGGGCCCCTCTCTGCCATTGACCCTGACTACACTTTGAATGAAAAAATAGTGTATAGCATTGTTGGCGGTGAGTAAAGTTCCTATCTTCCCAAACATTCATTTCCATCGGTAATATTGCCAAGTTTCCCCCACCAGTGGGGGGAAACCACAGAATTAATATACAGTCACAGCAATATGGCTCTAGATCAGAAAAATAATGATCACAATTAATAGTCTGTGTTCCTGTAGTGTCTAGAGGCCCCAACAGGATAGACTCAGAGCCTCCATTATGCGAGGTGCTGTACAGACACACAGTGGGAACCTCATAGGTTTCTTGTCTCTTTAGCCTGCAGAGATGGGGAGAAAGGGAGCAGAGCATCTCTACAACCGGAGCTCAGTGCAGTGTGTTTGTTGGGGGGCCTCTTTTCTCTCAGTTGAAACAGATCTTTATCCTAATGGCTGGGGCTGACTTTTTCCATTCCAGTCACACTGATTCCAGCTACTCTTCAAGCTGCCTGAACCAAAAATTCCTGAAACCCTCTTCATCTTCATTTTTAGTCGAGAATTTTGTATTCGCACCACTGTACATTGCA
The DNA here is from genome assembly GCF_016161935.1 of Mauremys reevesii. Taxonomy (NCBI): domain Eukaryota; kingdom Metazoa; phylum Chordata; order Testudines; family Geoemydidae; genus Mauremys; species Mauremys reevesii. Next base: position 30,535 of record NW_024100746.1, read on the forward strand.
AAAAGCTCTGATTGGGATTCCACATGTTAGTCTTGATTTCAAAAGATAAGGTTGACTATAATCAGCTGATTTCTCAATGAACGAATAGCACATTATTTCAAAGTTTTTTTTTTAAAAAGGAGGTCAGTTGATTGACAAATAAAATTCATCCATATTAGACAGATTGTTCGTTCTCTGATCTTCTTTATTTGTTCTGTAAGGCGTGCTCATTCTGTATTGCCATATGGGTATGCAGATAGGAGTAGGGAACATGATGCTGACAGTGTTGTAAAAAATCTCTTCATTCCTTCCCAAGGCTCGTGTTGTCACTAAGGCACTGGACTGGGACCCAGGAGATCTAGATTCAACTCCTGGCTCAGACCCACAAACTTCCTGGGTGATCCTCGCCATGTCACTTAGTCTCTCTGCTCTTCAGTTGCCCCCATCGGTAAAATTAAGAGAGCACCTCCTTTGTCCTGTTAGATTGTAAGCTCTCTGAGGTAGGGACTGGCTCTTTCTATGTATGTACTAGCACAGACGGGCTCATACATCAATTGGGGCCACTAAGTGCTACTGCGATAGAAATAAATAAGAAGTGTTGCTCTCCTACCTCCTTCATCAGGCTTGCATGTGTCTTCCTGTTGTTCTCATCAGGCCGAATCCACACTTTGAGGTAGCATTGTGTCCATGTTATGTGTGTCCAGTCCTAAAACCTGGCAGGGCAATAAGGAGATGAGATCATGGGTTGCAATATCCGAGATGCAAAACACATGAGCCACAGCAAAATCTCTTAAAGCTCTAGATACATTTAAAGTATCTCTTACGGTACATACTAGTCCTAATTAACCTTCCCATTTTCTTTAGGAAACAAGGACGATGTATTCTTATTGAACAGTGATACAGGGAATATAACTATGAACAAAGCAGCAAATACTACAGACACGTTCATTTTGCATGTCATGGTAAGTCTGTTGACATTCCAGAACCCCAGGTCTCAGCTCCAGAGTTCTGGCCTTCCAGGAGGACAGTGACTTTACATGTGCTAGGAGTCCAGGAAACTACAGTGCTTCAGCTTGTGATGGAGAGTAATTAAACATGTGTTTTCTTCTTAAAGTATCCAGTACGTGACAGGTGTCTGGAAACGGGTGCTTCCTTCCTACAAGCAAAATTCCTGCTGGGATTTTCAGTGGGAATTTTGACCTGTGTAAAGATGACTGGATTGTGCCCTCAAATCAGGACGTAGGAAGCAACCGTAACTGAAGAGCCATCCATTTGGGTTAAAATTATCATAAACTTAACAGAAAGGAATAGAGCTGGGGGACTTGGGCATGATCTGTGTGTGCACAAAAGCAGTTATTTAATCAGCCCATATGAACAAGCTCATTTTCCAACTAGAATATAATCCAAGGAAAGTTACGAGTTTTAAACCATTTTGGGGAGAAAATACATGCAAAACTCTAGATTATCAGGCTGTAAACACAGCTGCTGGTGGAACTTCTTGATGTTATGCAGCATAGCGGTGTCTGCTGGTTCGGATCATCCTACCCTAGTAATATTTTGCACTTCTGTAGCCCTTGGCATTGAAGAATTGAAGGCACTTTACATATATAAATTAAGCCTCAAGCACCTTCCATGTGATAGGCGGAAAATTTTAGGCGCAAGAAGGCTAAGAGACTTGTTCAAGGTCACAGAGAAAGCCAGTGGCAGAGACTGGACTAGAACACAGCAGTTCTAACCATCAGTCCCTTGCTCTAAATGTTAACTTAGTCCTATCCCAGCCTCCCATCATGGGCTTGATCCAGAGCCCATTTGATCAATAGAAAGAATCCCTTTGACTTGAATGGACTTTGGATCTGGCCCCATGACCTCTTGTGTCTCAACAACAACGCAATAGTTGTGTGTCTGTATTGTCTCCTTTCTCTATAGGCCACCCAGGCCAACAATGCTCTGAGATACTCCTTCACCACAGTAGAGATCAAGGTCATCGCTAAAAGTAACTACGCACCATACTTTGAAAACTCCAGGTACACAGGGACGGTGTCTGCTGGGCTGGCCACTCTCAGTCTGGTCATGGACTCTAAAGCACCTTCAATACCCCTGAAGATCTTTGCAGCTGATGACGACTTCCCTACTGTAAGGAACTGGAAGGGTCTGGTCTGTTGCTCTACATATTCCATGCGTGGATCTGGATTGGGGGTGGGGGATGGGAGGGAAGGGTTTGCCATTGACTTGAGTGGCAACCGGATCAAGCCTATTGAAAGCCGCTGATGACATCCACTGTGACAGGGAAGCCCAGAAATCCTGAGTCTGGATCTCATAGCCTTTCAGTCTCACTGCAAGGCCCATCATTTGCTCAGACATTGAAGGAGGGCTCAGCTTGAGGGGGACATTACTGACAGGAGCAAGCGAGGATAGGTATTTATCTGTCTGCAACAGAGTGATTGATACTGGGTAAAGAGAGGAGATTGACAGTTTTAATTGGTGTAAGGGAAGCCAGGAACACAGGATGGGTACCTGTTATGGTGCACCCTCACCTCAGGGGCACTCACTGAGGCTTGGATGCAGCATTGCATGGGGTGGGCTTTGTCTCTCTTGCACCATTTGTTGACCATTTCTTCAGACTTGCCATGGCCTCTCTCTCTCCAAGTCTTCCAGGGCCTGGCCCTCCAGCCAGGTCTCAACTTAAGTTCAGCCTCCTTCCTGTGCAAGTCCAAATAAATACCCTCTCGGGCTCCACTGACGTTTACTGCTTTTGGCCGCTTCCCTCAGCCCCTCTACAGAGTTTCTCCTATGCTACTTCCTTCCAGCAGGTTCCCCCACAGCCCCACCTCCCCACAGGGATCTCCCTGCTCTTTGCAGGCCCTATCTTAGGCTCCCCCATAGGAACCTACCCTACTCCCTGTGTGCCTTCCAGCTTGACTCCCCAAGGCCCTTCCCAGAGAGGCAACTCCCCTTGTTCTGGTCTCCTCTCAGGGCTGACTTCACAGCTCCATTTAAATGGACCTCATTCTGAGGCCCTTCAGCTGGGGTCTGTCACTGTAATTAAGCTCCATCTAGGGTGACCAGATGTCCTGATTTCATAGGGACAGTCCCGATATTTGGGGCTTTTCCTTATATAGGTGCCAATTACCCCTCACCCCCATCCCAATTTTTCACACTTACTATCTGGTCACCCTAGTTCCATCACACCCAGCTGGGATCACTAATTCACTGCATCACCAGTGATGCTGTGGGATAGCTCAGCTGCTAAGCCTAGCTTGCTTTAAAGGGCTGGCCAGCCTGTGACAGGAACAGGACCTAACAGTGGAACAACATTTTATAGACACAGCAACAATCACCCCAGTCCAGAACCCAGCATGAGGCTTATGCAACCCCTTTGTCCCATTTAAACCTTCCCAACAGGATTTGGTTGTGCTGGTTCTTTGCATGGGAACAAATTTCACCCTGAGGGAACCATTTTTATAGGAGTAAGGATTTTCCTCAATGTTATGGGCAACAATTTCGATGAAAACACAGACGCCAATGCAGACGCTTAGCTCACTTTCTTATCTAATTTTTCAGAAAGTCAACCCTCAAATCATGTACAACATTCAAAACAGCAGCGATTTCACCGTAACCAGAGATGGACTTGTCCTGACAAACACAATGCTGCAGTCAGCCGCAACTATAACAGTGTTGGTATGTCAGCTTTCCTGATAGGCAGAGGATAGTTATTTGTATTGCAGTAGCTCCCTGAGTATATGGGGTCCCCGATCAGAGCTAGATATCATAAAAATGGCAGTCCCTATCCCAGAGACCTTACAATAGAAACATATGATGAGACAACAGCTGGGGCGATAGGGAGGTCAAGGTAACAGGGATCATAGAGCTAACATGCCTGAGAAGCCTGCAAAATACAGGACTATCTGCTAGAGCCACGCAAGAAATGGGTTTTCCTTCTTGGCCGTGGAAAATGTCAATGAACACACACACCCAAAGTTTTCCAGAGGTTTTTGGTAGAAAATTTCAACTTTTAATTTAAAACAAAACAAAACCCTAAAGACCAGAAAAATTTCAATTTTCCAATGAAAAGTTAAGTTTCAAAGAAATCAGACATTTTTCACAAAATTTTTTGTTTAGTCAAAAGTCCAGTTTTCCCACAGGAAAAAAAATTGACAGAAAGATTTCAATGAGCTCCGCTGTCTACTAATCATTGCAAACCTGATGTTACATATGCACAGAATTTAATGAAAAGAAAACAAAATTTGTCTTCTTGGAAGACTTTAGGACCCAGCTAAAAGGTTGACTGTGCAATTAACACCGTTCGTATCTATCAGGTTCCTATTTAGGATACGGACCAGCTCTTGTTGGGAAGATGAAATACTAAGGGACTCATCCTTGGTGGGTGTAAGTCAGCATGAGTGGAGCTGTGCCATGTTCCAACAGCCGAGGATCTGGCACTTAATATTTTAAGTTATTTACGATTGTCGTAACAATGTTAAGAGCTCTCTTTTGTGTAGGATTTTTCCTTGGAGCTGGCTTTTTCCGAACGATCGTGCACACAGAAGGGTTTACACAAAGAGGGGCAATGTTTCTTAAAATTAAGAATCTGCCTTCCGTAGACACACAAAGTCACCAATGACTTAACTGGGAGCTATGTCCAAAGGGACTGATGAGAGATAAAGACTTTTGGTGATTTGGTATATGCACCAGCTGTAGGGAATATGGCCTCTGAAATCCTCTGATAAAGCCTTTTGGTTTTTTTCCCTCTCTGAGCAAGAAAGGTGACTTATGCCTTTGGGTTTTCTTAAAGGATAGGCCTTTTTTGTCACATTGTGTATCCTTCTGCCAGTGCAGGATTGTTCCCTGATGCATTTCTGAAGGAAATATGGTCTGGTGTTTAAAGCACAGGGCTGGAACTCAGGAGATCTGAGTTCTGATTCCAGATCTGCCAGACTTACTGTGTGAATTTGGGCAAGTTACTTTACCCCTTCATGCTTCAAAGTCCCCATCTGTAAAACGACAAAGAAAATGCTTCCCCACTTCATAGTTGCAAAGGATGCTGCAAAGATTGTTACAGAATATGTACAGAGCTCCGAGTGCCTCAAGCGGGAGGTGCTGTGGGAGTGTACAGAGTACTTTCACTTCAGGGGATGTTCAGAGAATGAATGAATGTAGCAAGCAGCCAATATCATCTCCTTCTCATGTCTGCATAGGCTACTGCTATCGATGAGGAGAGTCTGCAGGAGGCAAACACTGTGATCACTGTGGAGGTCACACCTTCCACAGGTACGTTGGGCATTTATTTTACATTGCCCCAAGCAATCTAGAGAACACAGATCACACATTAGGGACTATGGGCCCAATTCAAAGCCCATTGATATCCCATGGGAGGCTCTATTCTATCCTCCAGCTAGAGCAGGATAAAGCACTCCAAGTGTATTTGTAAAACACTCACAATAGCCATTGTGCACTCTCAACCTCCCCCCACCCAAAGTGTCAGGGATTTAGCCTTCGCCAGCTCACTTTCCTTTTCCCATGTATTTTATCCATGTGACTAGAGCTAGGATCATGTACTGCTTCATTTTATTGGTCAGAATGAAGAGGGATGCTGAATGTTGGCGCAAGTGAGAGTCACAAGTGTACCTTGCTAACAGGTTTTTCCTGGTTTGCTTAAAAAGGAGCAGATGGCAGCTGCTCTTATCTTTAAAAAGAGAGGGGAAGCCAAGAGGTCCCAGCAAATAGCACTTCTTCTTGAACCCTCCTGCTCAGGTCAAGATGGAACATTAACTTCTGGGATCTTTAGCTCTTACTCATATGGAGCTGTGACTCATGCAGAATAGGGTAGCCACATGGCAATGCATAGAACTCTTCATTTGGCCCCCTGGCCATCACGGAACCTCTTCGGAACAAGGTAGTTTGTGCCTCCCATAGTCGTTAGCAATTGCTGTTGGATAGAATTTACAAGTCAATCAGATCTGAAGCTTGGTGAGCTCCTTGTAGTCTGCATGAGTATTGCACATTAAACACACAGAGTGCGTCAGAAACCCCAGGCCACCTTGCCAAACAGCCGTCTTGGTTTATAGCCTACTACACCTTGCAGAATGTTGCAGTTGATATCCTGCATTACCTCACCACTATAACTATATTTGGACAACACCAGCAAAATGGCGCTTAGAGATGACAGAAAGGTATGACAGGCCAAGTGGCAAAAGGTTTTCCTGAAACATGACCATGCTATTTGGGGACACACCCATCTGTGTGGGCAAACACCTGCAGCTTCACATGCAGACAGGTATTTGCATGTGCAAAAACAGGTAATCGCATGCAGGAGGAGTCCCCTTATGAATGCAGATTTGCCTGCACTCACAAATATTGCTGGTGCATTTTGGAGGCCCTTTTAAAATATGGCTCCACGAGTTTTCTGCTGATTCTTAACATTCATGCCAGTCCTGGACTTGAGTAGGTTTAAAATTCTGCCTGCCCATTAACATAATCCCACTTTTAAAGGGTTGCAAGAAGAGAGAAATTTTAGCTCCTTCTCCAGCTGGTAGAACACACACCTTTCTGGGTTATTTATATTGAAACCGTATGGCTTGTTGTATCAATCGTCACCTGCTTTACTTTTGCTCTGTTCAGATGAATAACATGTTTTGCCATTGTCAAAAATAAAGTAACATGTAGCTAAAAAGTTAACCAACACCACCTCGGGTACCTGTTGGGTCTCCAGGTACAACTACTCTTCCTACCCCTACCACCACCACTACCTCTGCTGCTGCTGGGACAGGAACCACCACTCCAAAACCTTCTGGTTCATCATCAGCTTCACCACCTGGAGTAACTAACACAGCCGCTACAGCCAATTCTGGAGCCACAAAATCCACTTCTTCAGTGACAACCAACAGTGCTGGCACACCTGGGCCCACCGGAAAGCCTGTGACAGGTACTCCCTCAGGCTCACTTATCCCTCCTCTTGTAACCACAATGAAGCCTGCTACCACAAAGTCTTCTACCAGCGCAGTATCCAACATGCATCCAGTGGGGCCTTCAGAATCCAGAACCACCAAATTCCCCATAACAGGAACAAACCCGGGTGGAACTGTTCAGTCCACTGCTCTGCCATCTTCCCCATCTGGCGGGCTCAGCCCTCATCTTACATCAACTGCAGTAGCAAGCAGATCTCCGAGGCCATCAGACCCCGTGTCTTCTCAAACATCCTTCACAAACAGCCATCAGACAGGTAGATAGATGTGTGCGCTACTCAGAATCAAGGCATTTCCCCCGCACCCCACCCCCCATATCTCTGCGCTCAGCAAATTCAGTTTCATTCTCGCTGTCTGTTTCTGATTTGTCCTTCTTATAAATGGGAGAGGTTTCCAAGGAAGTCTCAAGAACTGCTGCAGTATTGGTGACTCAGTAGGATGCACTCACCCTTTGGGATCAATATTCCTCATCATAGCAGTATGCTATTGGGAAACACTGCACTACTGAAGATAGCACTGTTTTGGGGTGCACAGCAAGGCTCTGACCGCTTGATGTCATCAAGGTCCCATGGCACTTTTTGCAAGAGGAGGGGGGCTACGCCCCCATGTCCTGGGGAAAGCCCAATCTGGATAATTACTTTTTAGTGCCTAAAATCCCAGTGCAGTTTTTACCAGATACAACAGTCTTCTTCACGTCCTGTTCTCAAATGTTGCACGGTATTGCCCCGTGCTGTTAAACTACTGCATTCCTGAGACGGCTGCATTTCAGTGCTGGGGAAAGGGACTCGTGTGTCTATATAGTTTGTGAATTGCTTTGGAATTCTTTCAGATGAAACATGCTAAATAGATTGGGACTTTAGGAACAGCCCTTTGAAGGCAGTTAAGTGTAAGGTGCTCCACCCCAGATGCAGCCGTGAAGGGCACTGTGGCTTGGAGACCCCTCTCCAGCTCACAATTCTACCAGTACTCAGGAGGGTAGCACTTCATTGCTGCTGACCAGAGCTGGTCAAAGAAATTTTGATGGAACCATATTCTGTCAAAAATCAAAAAACACTTTGTAAAATCAGATACCTTTTGCCAGAATTTAGATTTCAGAAGAAAAAAAATGAGAAAAAAATGGTTCTGACATTGTCAAAATGGGACGTTTTGATGGTTTTTGGAACAAAAATTTTTTGGTTTTTTTGTTTTGAAACTTTTCATTTTGAATTTTTTAAATTTTATATTATTATCTATATTGCTCCCTACTAATAATGTGGTCTGTGTTTTTGATAGAGCTGTTTGAAAAATGGCAAAATGTTTTTGTGAAAAAAATTCAATTCTGCTGGTTTTGGAAACGGAACAATTTCTGGGTTTATTTGACATTTCCCCCCCCCCAACAAGAAATTTATTGAAAATTTATTTTCACTTTCAGAGATTTTCAGTTTTCTGAAAATTTCAGTTTCTCAGTTTTTGGTTTTCCATGTTTTAGAGTGAAGAACTAATAGGGATTTTTTATGTGTGTGTGTGTGTGTGTGTGTTTATATATATATATATATATATATATATATATATATATATATATATATATATATATATATATATATATATATATATAGTGCTACAGTACAGAATCTGTCAGATCATAGCTTCATGCCAGCACTGTCAGGGGGCTGAATGGCTCATCTATCTCAGTGTACCAGAACCCATTCTAAACATCACAAAGTATGAAGACTTTTGCCCTGGATAAGTCAGGTAGCAGGTCCTCAACTGGATAATGACTTCTTTTCAATGCTCTGTTAAGTGGTTCTGGATCACTGCAAATCCTCAGTTTACCTGAAGATTCTCTCACCACTACTAGGCTGTTGATCCACTTTGTGCTAGTTTCAACTGGTGAAATGATGCCTCTGTGCAGTCTTGCTTCTTTTCAGACTTGCCCAGTTGCTCTGTCAGTGGATTCCTTGGGGCTAAAACTCTGTTTAAGAGATCTCACCGGCAGCATGTGGGGATGGTTTTCTAACTTCAGCTTGCCCTTTAGGTGCCCATCTTCAAATATGGCTTTATATTCTGTTAAAATGCGGGACAGGGCCCTACTGACTGTTCTTCCTCCTCTCTCATGTGGAGGATATTCAAGGGTTGTCCTACAATCAAATCCATGGCTTACACTGCCCTGCTTCCTAGCAGCAGCTGGTGCTACTGTGCATTAACTACTATAGACTCCAAGCGATACCCATGAAACAAAAGAACTTTTCTTATCAACAGCCTACTGTTCTCAGAATGACCAAGTCCTGGTGATGTACAATGAAACCACATTTCTCACGTCTAATATTGCTGTTTCACTGTTGCTGGGATTACATTGCTGCTTGCTCCACAATTCAGCTGGAATCAGATTGATCATTGAGCTAATAGCATAGTCGCAAATACAGCAGCGGAATGGCTGAAGCCTTCTTTGGCAGTGCACATAGACAGATAGTCTTTGGAGTTGCTGAAGTCACACTGCAGATGTACTTTTCTTCATTGGAAGCCTCTTCCTCCACAAATCACAGCATGTACTGCTGCTTCTTTCTTTCCAGGGGAGCTGCAGCTCTGGGACAAAGTGGTTCTTGTTTCCCACACTCCTTGCAACACTGCCCATTGGCTGGGCAACTTCTTTTTTCCTTGTTATGATGCTTTGCACAGTACATACGCTGGACAATGATGCCTACGTTCTCAGTCCGTCCGTCTCTGTCCTGCTTCCTGAGTCTGTGTATTTGTTCTGCACTAATGGCTATCACTGTTTTGATCTTTTCCCTGGACAGTTCAGATGCTCTTGCTATTTGGAAGCCTTTCTCTAGGGCTAGACTGTTTTCCCTTCACAATCTCTCCTGTAAACTGGAATCAGGTGTCCCACAAATGACTCTGTCTCTAAATTATGGCTCCAAAGTTACACGTGGATGCCAGAGTTCTCAGCTCTGTAGTGTAAGCATCTATTCTCTTTTCGGCTTCTTGGTGTTGGGTGAAAAATAAACAATCACCTGTCTCTACAGTCTCATTCTTGAGACCACAGTACACAAACACTTTCATCAGCTGTTCCAATGTCTCACTCGTGTCTCATCCCCAAAGAGGTAGTAAAAAAAGCTTTATTTTCTTTTTCTCATAGTTATCATCCATGGTCAGCTCTGTATAGAACTAAATTCTTGCTTCCACTGCTTCCCTGCTCGTGCAAAGATTTGTGTGTGGAAATCCAGCTTTCCCAGACCCTCTATGCTACCTGATTGCTATATTTCTAGGTGCTGCTTTGTTTGCCTGTTAATCATACTCGCTTCCTTGCTATGGGTCTCACTAGATTGACCGCTGTCACCATGGTTTCACGTACTGCATTCTGGGTAACAACATGAGAGGAGTTCATGTTTCTAAAACTAAACTGGCTCTTTAGGAAGAGAACTATTTGCAGAGGTGCTGCAGCTAGCATTCTAGCCATGTGCACACAAATGGGGTTCTTGTTGCCTTCTCCAAATGTTTCCCTCCTCCAACCTGTGCTTTTCTCCAAGATCCAGGCCAGAATGGGTATCTCCATTTCTGGATGCCCACAGTTAGACTGATGGGGCCTTATTTTCAGAAATGCCGAGCACCTCCAGCTCCCAATGACTTCAGGGGGAGTTGCAGGTGCTTCAGACTCTCTGATGGAAAAACAAAAACACACCTTCCCCCTCCCCAGCCCGGCAAGTTATTAAGGGCCAGAATTAGGCCAACATTTTCAAATCTTGGTACCTAAAGTATCTGAGATTGAAACGTCAGAAACTGAGGCACCCAAAAACAGATGTCACTTTAAAAATTTGGCCCTTAGTGTCTATTTATCAAACAAACAACATACTGGTAACTAGGCAATGAAATGGTTTCACCACTGTACTAAAAATATGCTGGCTTGGGGCACTTAAAGTGACAGAACTACGGCCCTATTTTCCTGTGTACACAGTATATTTCAGAGGGCCAGGTCAGCACTAGCAAAGGCAAGGAGGAATGAGCCAATAGGCCTGTTCTGTGTCTAATTGCTTTGATTCCTGTCCCCAAGGCTGTTCTTTGGTGTCAAGGGATTTGTATGCTAAGGACTGGAATGGACTTTAAGGATGTGAGCCAAAGCCCATTGAAGAAGTCAGTGGAAAAGTTACAGTACAGTTTAATAATACTCAACTTTCGGGAGGTGGATGCTGAACTACACTTTAATTTCTAGGACATGTGCACCAAAGGGATAACTCGTCAGAAAGAGTGGAGTCTTGCATCAGTTCTGCAGGCTGCATTTCCCATCACCAATCATGGTATCAAACACAATTAAGTAGTAAAATTTCATACAAGCGCCAGTCCTCCACGGTCACGTTAATAATAAACTGTTGGAGCTGTCACTGGCCCAGGTAATATTCAAAGTCCACAATGAAAACATGCCAGCAAAAGGGCAAAACATGCTATTAATTATCATGAAACTTGAAAGAAATTGGTTTAGGATTCAAAGTGAGGATGGAATAAGAAACAAATATTCCTAGAGGCAAGCTAAATAGACGAATCCTCTGGAAGTATAGTACCATATCTCAGTTTTGATGTTGATCCTTAGGCTTCATGTACCTGCTAAGTGCTGAAAGTGTAACCCAAACTTACAGCCAGGAAAAGCTGGCAATTTGCCATAGGCATGGACTATAAGAATCAGTGTGAGACGCTGTCATCGACGAAGGATTAAACATAATTTAAAATAGTGCAACTTAAAGCAACTCCCAAGTCACTTTCCTCTGCGCTTTACTGCAGCATAACAACAAGCACACTGGCCAGTATCCTGGCTTTTATCAGCATTGCAGCTGTATTATGGCACAATAAATCCACCTTTAATAGACAAGAGGGTAGAGGGTGCTTCTCAGATCCCACTGACGTCAGTGCAAATTGCAGCCATGTAATAGAAATCGGAAGGCTATGCTGGTAATTTTTTATTCCCTGTTTTTACTTGGCCCTGAATTTCTGGGCTAGAACGCTGCAGAAAGCATGCCTCATTTTCCACAAGAAAACAAAAAAGTGTTTTCTTTTGCTGGTGGAAATTTATGAAGCAAAAATTGTCACACAGGTCTGCTCTGGGAAACACCACTGTTTATTTGCTCATTCAGTTACACAGTCTAGCCAGTAATAAGAAGGTACTGGGATGAGAATAGATCCTACTTGCCTTTTAATCATTTGAAACTTAAAGTAATAAACTCCAGCCACCATCTACCTTCTCACCATGGGTGTAAACTTTTGTCCGGCACTGTACAGAACATGCCACAGACATTTTGCTAAGCCACAGGTATCGATCCCCACAGCATTGGGCACCTTAGCTCCCACCTCATTCAAGGTCCATGATGAGGAGCCGTGGTTAAGGAAAGGATGCTTTGGGGTTTAAATGTGCTAAGCAAAATGTCAACACAACACTCCTGTCCCAGTCCAACAATTCTTTTCCAGGAAAAATTCCCCTTTTGTTTAAATGGGAAAGTTACCTTTGTAAGTTCCCACCTCTTTTTATTGATTGAAAGTTCTGAAGTCCCATTCAGGGTCCTTCCAAAAGCCGATGCCTCAAGCATGGCTCTGCAGTACACCTTGTCAGATTAAATGGCTCCATTTCACCCCTTGTACCCTGCAGGAGAGCTTTGTCCTTGATCTTAGAAAAGTGAGTTTGTCTTCTCCTCCTCCAATCAAGTCTTGCGTTAAAGGCCACGTATGAATGATTCTTAAAAGTGTAACATCCATTTGTTTTCCTCATAGGCACAAAAGACGAGAGAGCTAACTTGAGCTACACTGCACAGGACATGGCTGCTCTAGGCGCTACATTGGCGGTATTGCTGGTAATCGCCTTACTCGTGCTTGGATTGATTGTCTTCAAGCAGTATAGAAACAGAGCTGAGCATATGCTTGGAATAAGGAGAAGTGAAGTAAGAGGTTAATTTGTAACTAGTTCATTTCAGGGTTGCCTTAGAGCTAGGAAATCATGTCTTGGCATAGGCGGCAACTTTTACTTTTCCCTGAGGATGCTCCATCCCCATTCTGCCTCTTCCTGCCCCCCCTCCGAGGCTCCCTGCCTCTTCCTGCCCTCCACCCTCCCCCACCCCATCAGCTGATTGGCACCGCCACTGCCGCCCACCCACTCATCAGCTGTGGCTGCTGGGTGCTGAACCTCCACTATTTTTTTCCATGGGTACTCCACCCATAGAGTCCGCACCGCATGCCTCCTGTCTGGGTCCCCTCAACAGCCTGATCCTCAGCTGACATCAGGGGTGCAATTCCATTGATGTCCGCAGAGCTGTGCCCAAGCATTTCAAGCTCCCATGTTTTTTTTCCATTTCATTTCTTCCCCCTATAATCATGAGACATTTCTGATCTTGCCATTCCCCCAGGATCCCGTTGAGGATTTCAGTAACCAAGGCTACCAAGATGATGAAAATCCTCTTTGGAGCACGAAAGACAACGAATCGCTAAGAAGCGACACTTCAGAGAACGGTACCCCTGTCGTGCAGAGGCAGTCAGACGGCTTCCCTCCTCCGGAGCCCACAGTGGAGAGCAGCATCGCAACAGCTTCCGCCGCCATCAAGGACGAGGAAGAGAACAAAGAGGGAAAGGACACAGACAGCGATAAAGAAGTGAAATCTATCCTCACCAAGGACAGGAAGACAGCGGACGATGGATACAAAGCTGTGTGGTTTAAGGATGAAATTGATCCAGACACCAAGGATGATGTTGTAGTGATTGAAGACCAGGTTGAAGAGGAAGATGATAGTGATGAGGATAAGGATGAGGAGGATGAGCAGGGAAGTCAGCATGGTGACCCAGTGGTGTCCTTCATTCTAGACAGAGCTCAGCTCCAAGCAACGAATGGGAACCTCAAACCTGACCAGGATGCAGACACAGGAGACGACATTTTGTTATAGGCTCAGCAAAGTGAGTTTTGCCAGTCTGGAAACTGTGGGTAATTTGAAGCCACTGTTCTGAGTAAGGGTCCCAGGTTCTTTGTGCTGTGATAGAGACAGGCCTGCTAGCAAACAATGGTGGCTGGCAGATTTCACGAACATATGCTCTGTGATCCCCTCCTGCCTTCAAATGTAGAGTAAATAGATTTTAAGGCCAGCTGGGACCATTGTGATTATTTAGTCTGACCTTCATAGCACAGGCCATAAAACTTCACACAGTAATGCCTGCACTGGGCCCAATAACTTGGGGTTAAGCTAGACCTTCTCCTTCAGAGCGGATATTGATTTAAATCAAATATCTTCTTACTCCAGAGGAGAGTCCAATCCACAGTTCCTAGCTTCAGAGGCCAGTGCCTTAGCCATTAGGCCACCAGCACTATTCCCAGGTCTTACTTCAGCCAGGGGGCTCCAAAAATGCTTCTGCCCCCTCCTTCCAGTTTTTCTGACGGGCAATCAGGAGAACTCATTGGAAGTGATCTAGCCACCCTTAAGCCTCCCTTGAAATGGCTGAACAGATGTGAATTTCCTAGGGCTCTCCCTACAGATGAACCCCTCCCAAGTTAATTAGTGGGGAAGTTCCCAGTGACAACATCAGGTTTTGCTTCAAAATGATGCAGAGTCTAGAGTCCGTTTTAATTGGTTTTGACATGAAACAGGCAATTGCCACAGAGGTTTGCTTTGAGCTCATTTAAATCCCAGTGCTAGTTACACCACTGAGGAACCACCATTTAGTGGCACAAAACTAAGGCAAGCACAGAGCTTCCCACTGAGACTGAATGAGCCTCATTCACTCCCCAGGCAAAATTAACAGCCTCCCACTTCACTGCAAGCTCATTCCGCTCTCACTCTGCCCAGAGGAGCTAGAGAGCATAGAAACAAGCATAGTGGGAAAGACCATTACACATTTCCTGTTGGTAGCATAGCTTAGTCATGTCCTCTCCACATCAGGAATAGCAAAGAATCCTGTGGCACCTTATAGACTGCAGCATGAGCTTTCGAAGAAGTGGGTATTCACCCACGAAAGCTCATGCTGCAAAACATCTGTTAGTCTATAAGGTGCCACAGGATTCTTTGCTGCTTCTACAGAACCAGACTAACACGGCTACCCCTCTGATACTTGACACATCAGGAATGTTTATTTGCACAAACTGGTAACACTGTAATGGAGTATTTTATTCTTTATTGTTTTTAATTTAAGACTTGATTCTTCTCACGGGTACACTGCTGTGATATCAATGCCGTTACTCTTGATTTTCACTGGTGCAATTTAGAATAGGCATGTGCCCCACTGTGGCTTAGCGAGTCCAAAGCCAGGCCCCAGTCCTGCCGACATTTAGGTACATGCTTAAGCTTATGCGTGGGAATAGTCCCAGTGAAGTCAATAGGACAAAGCAAGTGTGTTTGCAGGACCTAGGCCTGATCCAGCATTTTCCTAACCATAAAGACCACAATGAAGAATTAAACCTATTAATTTACAGAGGATTTCAGCATGTGCTGCTGCCGGCAACTACTGGAAAATAGTCCTCTGCTTTGGGAACAGTATTGCACTTGGTTTGTTCATTAATTTCATCTATTGGTGGGGCAGAAGAAGGTAAACTCCCCTTCACAGAGCCCTTTCCCAAATCCACAGGGACATGGTATACGACTCTCTTCAGTGGGAGTCACACCTGGGCCAATGAGAGGAGACCTGGGCCAGGAGTTAGTAGAAGACTCCTGGTTTCATATTTAGATAATGATCAAGGTGGGGTTTTTATGGTTCTCTGATCACTGTCATGCTAAGCCAAATGGATCACACATTTCTCTGCAATAAAGCTGTGGCATCCAGGAGTACAGATAAGATTGTCATCTTTATTTCTTGGCTCATCACCAGGCATGGGTATTGGCCTTTTGTAACCCTATCCCAGGACAGGGGTTGGTCCCCACTGGCTCCAGTAGCTACATTTAAACCCACAATAAAATCAATAGTGATCCCTTGCCCCAGCAGGTTCTCTCTGCCCCTTATAGAAGGAAAGCAGAATAATCTAACATCATCAGAACCAAACCGAACAGGCTTAGTACAGTAGCCAGCCTGAAAGCAGATCAGATCCTCCCAGAGAGGCAGGGAACCAGCTGCCATAGGATACGTTAAAAACCCCACAGACTTCCTGCTATGTTCTATGGTTTGGCTTCACAGAAGCTTGGTTTTTCCTTCTCCTTATAGCCCTCCTCTAGTACCCCCTTTATACTGCCACGAACCTTTCTCCAGTGTGGAGGGGTGACTATAACATTGCTTCCTTTGCGGCCCATCATAGCTAGTCCTTGTGTCAGCCACTGGGAATCCCCAAGGAACAAGGTGCTTCCAGACTGTGGGATCAACTCTTTGGGCCAGATTCTCAGCTGGTGTAAATCATGTTGACTTCCAGGGAGAGACACCAATTTACACCACCTGTGTGTCTGAATCCAATGATCTATCAAGGTAAAATGCCTGCTGCTCTCCGTTTTCTGATGTTAGTGCCAACAACACTGACTGGTACTATTAAGTAACCTGGCTTTTGTCAAATGGCATTGAGAGTTATGCATCATGGGCAGGGCCTTAGTGGAGCATGACTTCTGGTTTAGTCCACTTGTTCTGCTTCCTATGGTATCAGGGTTTCATCAAGAAAAGTCTGTTTTTCTAGAGACCTGACAGCAATACACAACCACACCCACTCCTGATTTATAAACTTGCGACTAAATTGAACTTTCACTGACACTACTGGCTTCAGAGGGGTTACTCCAATTGACACCATTGTAGCTGACAGCAGAACTCTGTTTTAAGACACTCATCATCATCATCAAAAGGCAAAACAGAATTGTACATGTATTGATAAGCTGGGGTGCAAATTTGGGGCAAAATCCAACTCATTTACACCCATGCAGCCCCACTGAAGTCAGGCAGACAAGTTATCTTCTGGACTTTGTTTTCACCTTTCTCCTCTGGTCTCTATTAATATCCCTTAGTGTTACTGTACTTTGGCTGCTGAATCTGTGTGTTTGAATGACCACACCTGGGTTTCCATGGAGCAGCTGCCTCGCAGAGGGTGGGAGTTAGACAAGGAAGTCTGTGTGGCTTAGAATACATAGAGTTTATCAGATAATGGAGGAAGACAAGCATTAGTCCCATCTGCATAAAAGGATCTCAGGCTGTAAAAGCATAAAGCGTCCATTGACATCACAAAAATTTCTCAATAGCAAATTGCTGAGCCTGTCACCTTGAATCAACATCATACAGGAGGGTATGGAACGGGCAGCCCTCTCCACTGCAATACAATCCCAGATGAGAATTGTTTACTGTGGAAGTTGTCCCAGTGTTCCCTTTGGCTCTGGCTCACTCCTGGTCCTAGTTTTTTTGACCTTGTACTGCTACTGGCCCAAAATAACCCGGGCCAGATTCTTGCGCTGCTACTGGCCCAGGGAAGAGTGGATGCAATAGTTACCATTCTGATTTAGTAGCATTTGAAACCCATCTTTGTGTGGGGTGCGGGGACGGACACGACAATTGACAGCACAAGGTGCAGGGCAAGAGAGAATCTCTCTCTTCCATGTCACTTAAAAAAAGCCAACGAGGAGTCCTTGTGGCTATCTTAGAGATTAACGAATTAATTTGGGCATAAGCTTTCATGGGCTAGAACCCACTTCATCAGATGCCTGGAGTGGAAAATACAGTAGGCCGTATAAATACACAGCACATGAAAAGATACGTCCCCTAGTGCACCAACCTCTCCATCATCACTGGACTTCAGGCTCTGTCACAGCCTTCTAGGAGCAGACCCTCAGCTACTGTAAGTCAGCCTAGCTTTTAGGCAGAAGTCAGTGGAGCTAACCTGGTTTACACCTGTGCTTTGAGATGGAAAAGGCCCTGCTAGATCATCTAGTCCAGGGCCAGATTGTGCTCTGTCTAGTTTATATTCTTCAGCGCTTTGCCTAGACTAGCTTCACTCAAAAAAGGGGACTTCCTCTACATCCCATGGGAAAATATGCACTGTAAGGCCTGGTCTACACTGGGGGGGGGGTGTCGATGTAAGATACGCAACTTCAGCTATATGTAAGCGGGGGAATGGTCCCGCTATTGTGGGGAACTTTCCTGGCTTCTGTGCTACCCCGGTGAAGTGGGCTAGCGAAAGGATCTGAGTCCTCACTCCCACTTCCTTTACCCAGAGGCCTCCCTGCCCTTGAGGACTCTCCTGTTTGGCAGAGTTCTCGTAGCCCCAACAAGACTGGGCCCAGGATTCCCGGGGGGCTCAACCCCCAACCCTGCTGTGGCCACCTAGGACAGGGGCTAAGGTGTCCCCACTCCGGGGTACCCTCTCTGCACTGGGCACCTCCCTGACCCACTGATTATTCAATACAATTTAAAGCAAATACAAGTTGTTTACTTAACAATCAATTTAAAGAAAAGAATAAGAATAAATGGGAACGGTTACAGGGAAACACATCACCCTGCTCTGTGGCAGGGAACATTACAAACAATGTCTCTGGACATCAAAGCACTTTGCATAAGGTGACCATTTTTTTCAAATTTAAAACCAGGACATTTAAAATAGCTCAGCCAGCATGAGTAACAGTCGCTGTCGTAGAATATAAATTGAAAAAATATTGCGGAGTATGCTTATCTTTTTTTTCTTTAAGTGAAAGAATACAATAAAATGTACTTCTTTTATTTATATTATATATTATGAAAGTAATTTTGTGAAAAAAATATTTGATATGGGTAGATTAGTACATAATTGTATACTTAGGATTTTGGGATCCAAGTAATAAAGAAACAAGTGTAGCAGTAAAACAAAATGGTTTTAATAAAAAATGGTACAAAAGTACTTAATCTACATTCCTAATTTTGCTTCTTATATTTTTGTGAAGAGTGGATTGATTTTAATAATAATTTGTTTTCCTGGATGTTTTTATAAAATTCCATGCAAGTTTGGTTAAAATTATATTTAGTAATTAGCAAACATTTCAAAGTTTCAACATGTACTTGAGTGTTATCACTGGACCAGATATTGTTCATCTAAGAATAAAGACGTTCGGCAGGTGCATTGGTTCCTGGTAAACAGAGACAATATTCTACCAATTTGCCAATATTTTTGTAGGAAACATCATTTTCACTGAAGGCTTTGAATATTTCAACCCATCTGTTCGATAGTGGTACAGAATTTTGTCTCCAGTGAGTAATTTTTTCATCTGTAATGTAGCGCAGGACAAAGCAGGTTTCATCAAACAGTTCATCTTCTACTAAATTGATTTCAGAAAAATACTGAAGAATGTAATCACTGCAAACTTGAATGTTGTCATGGGTGAGTTAAGTGTTTAACAAAACCCAATTGAATTTTTCGGTATGCTTAATAGGTCCTTCCCATTCCTCTAGATATTGAATACATGTGTCATAAAATTCTACCACTTTTTCTTTGAAAATAGCAGGTTTTAATATGCCTTCTTCCTCAAGCTGCTTCAAATTTTGCCGCACCTGTAACGGCAAGAAAATGTTGGCTTTTCTGTCAGCTAATTTTGTTTTTAAGTCACTGTAAATATTGCTAGTTTCTATAATAGAAATCTCCTGTCCTTCTATTTTCAAAATAGCATTGTGGAACATTGATGACACGTTATGCAAAAAGTAAAGCCAAGACTCTGTCTCTGAATTATCAAAATAATTTGTGATAATTGTGGGGCTCTTCTCGTTTGAGGCAAAATATGATTTATGGGCAGGATATATTTGTAGGACGCGCTCAATCGCAGGTCGTAACGCCAACCATCATGTGACACTGTATCCCAAGACTTTCTTATATTCGATGTCCACGAATTCACAAAATTCTTTCAATTCATTAACGCGCACTGTATATATATAAAAGTATGAATAAAACTTGGTGATGAAAGTTTGCACATCAATTGGTACACAGTCGCCTGTAGTTTGTATAGCATTGTTCAAAATATGAGCGGCACAACCAATTCCCACAAGCTCTCTTCCACCCAAATTTGATTTCAGCTTGGTAAAAATGTTATTTTTCCCACTTCTTCGCATTCCTTCAAAGTTAGTATTGGTGTTGTCAGCACAAAATCCAAGTACCTTGGTATCTAAACGATACTTTTTTAACACTTCCAAAATATAATCAGTAACTATGTCAGATGTTTCGCCTGGCAAATCTCTTACTTCAAAATTTTGACGTGTATTCCAGACTGGTATGAAAAATATCTTCTTATTATGGGAATCAACTTTACTTCCTTGTGGTTTGATGCATCCGAATAAATAGAAATAAAATTTGCAGCATCTAAATCCTCTTCCAATAACTGTTTCGCATAAGGCACCAGCACATCGGTAACTATTGCCTCGCATTTTGTTCTAGAACATGTAAACCTGGCATCAAAACATGTTTTAATCAGTTTGCAGGTACAATCCATTGATCGGAATGAGTGATTATGCATTACTGTGTGGTACGCCCATAAACCTTCAGCTGCAGCTAGTTTTCTTTCAGCATCTTCAAATTGTTTTTTTCTTAAAATATGATGTCACACTCGTACTTGCAATTGCTGCAGACATGGCCCGTTTATGTTTGACTGTTTGTATGTGGTTTTCAATGTCGGTTTTTCCACTGTTTGCAATAGAAAATATACTTCTGCATTTTACACATTCCACCTCACTATTGTCATTATTAGTACTTGCTTTGATGAATGTATATTTCGATTTTAACTTGTCATTGAAGACGCACTTTCGTCGTTTTGGCGCCATGGGTGTCCAAAAATAAACAATTATTACAAACTTCGTCGGATGTCGGTCTTGGTCCGAGGGGGTGAAGTCACCGGTCCAGGATCGAGGGGGGCGAAGACGCCGGTCCTGGTCCAAAGGGGCGAAGTCATCGGGTCCTGGCGAAGCAGCGAGGTGCGCCGTGAAAACGGCGGAGTGAAAAGCTCGAGTAACAGAGAGCGCGGAGCTCTGAGGGCCAGTGTCACGGTCCGAAGATGCCAGATCACTGGTGCCTGTCTTGTGCTGCGGAGGGCCTTTTATAGTCCGAAGCTAACACCGAATTGGTCGATTTTGGCGGGCTCTGTGTGATGACATCATCATCGAGTTCCCACGGTTGGGCTGTATGTAATGCGCGGGAGTATTATCGAAGAGTCGCCGCGGCCACAATATAGTGAGAGTGCGTGTGCTGAATGCTAAGTATTGCCGAGATCCAACGACAAGAACCGTCGTGTAAAATAAAACTAAAACTAGGATAAATTAATAAAATTGATTTAGGCTGGTTTATCAAGGATTGATTTGATGTACTCAATCTTTTGATAAATTAATAATTTTTGATTTTGTAGTCCTAAACTGTACTGGTTACATCTCACGACTAACCAGACCACTGTCCAAAAAACCAGTACTGTACTGGTAAAACCAGTACGTATGGTCACTTTAGGTGAGGGGGAAAACTGCCACCCATCAGTGGGGTGGCAGTGGGGACGCAGGCCCATTCACTCCACTGCGTCCCAGCCCGGGGTCCTAGGCAGCGGCTACCACGGCTGACGGTCAGTGGGGATCCTGACCGCAACACACTGACATGGGTATGGGTTGATCTGCAGCCTGACTAGGGTCGGCTGCCCCCGGGCCACTTCCAATTTCCCCCTCTGGGCCTACCTGGTCCGCGGCGTCCACTCCTGGGAAGTCCCACAGCATGGGCTCCTCGCAGCCCGGGTGGGGGGTAGATCCGGCAGTTCCTCGGGGAAGTCCGGCCAGTGCTGCTCCGGGGGTTCCTCGGGGTAACAACAGTGGAGAGGGGAAGTCTCCGGTGGCTCCTCGTCGTAGGTGGCACGGGGAAGCTCTGGCGGGTCCTCCCGGTAGCGAGTGAGGGGAAGCTCCGGCCAGTCCGGGCAACTGCTCTGGGCCCCAGTGGCTTCCCAGTCACGAGCTCCCTCGGGCAGGTCTGCTCCCAGCGGTGCCTGGGCTCTGACTGAGCTCGGATGGCCGGCTTTTATACTTCTGGGTCGCCGCCTGACCCTCTGAGGGGCGGGCTCACTGTTCTGTAGCCCCGCCCCTTCCGGTGTCCGGGGCTCAACCCTCCCAGGGGAGGAGGGGAGCCACACCGGCCCGTTACAGAGTAGTTAACCATTTGATAGCTTTCATCACCATACAGTTTTTGGCAGGTTTCCACACCCCATCCCCATTTCTGGCGCCGTCAGCCCCTTTGACCATGCCCCTCGCTACGATACTTCCGGGGGTACCTTGGTTCAGGGGACAATTAGCTCAGTGTTAATGGCTCTAGCCTGCAGTCAGACCAAGTAACGGTAGAGAGTCTGTTTGCCCGGGGCCCTCAATCAGGGCAGGGCGTCAATCAAGAAAGGGCTCTGGCCTACAGTCAGGCAGGCAGAGCAGCAGGAGGTCCATTTGCCTGGCCCTTGATCAGGGTAGGGCAGCAGTCAAGTAGGGGGGCTCTGGCCTACAGTCCAGCAGAGCTGTCACAGTCCAGGAGAGGTTAGCTCTCTGGTGGGAGAGTCAGCACAACCGTCTGGCATCCGGATTCAGGCGGGTGCCAGACCAATTCAGGCCTCCTGACAACCAGGTGGGGAGGCTGCCGCTCCTGACGTTGGGGTGGTAGGGTTAGAGGAACCCAGGCCCTCTCGTTCCACTGCGTCCCAGCTCAGGGCCCTAACAGCGGTGGAGTGGTCCGCCACTGGGTCAGCAGGGAAAGTCCAACCATAACACGCTGGCTGGCTTGTAGTCAATAACACATCTGAACCCAGTTCAGCTTCCCTGGGCTCCTTCCTACACGCCAATTCCATGTGTGCATGGGTTCCAGGGTTGTTGTTCGCTTTGGACCATGAAAAAGTTCAAGGAGCTGAGATTAGAGAAAAATTACATAAAATGTAAAAGGGCGTAAAGCCAATAGGGCTATCTATCTATCTATCTCCATACACCACATCTCTCTCTCTCATCTCAGGAAAGATACTTTGGGCCTGTTTTTTTAGATAAGAATAAGGCAGTTAAAGGGGGTGGGTAGTGAGGGGAGGGGAGGGAGAGGGCTATTGTTTAAAAAT
Source organism: Mauremys reevesii (assembly GCF_016161935.1). Classification (NCBI taxonomy): domain Eukaryota; kingdom Metazoa; phylum Chordata; order Testudines; family Geoemydidae; genus Mauremys; species Mauremys reevesii. Next base: position 53,432 of record NW_024100746.1, read on the forward strand.
CTTGGATTGATAGGTTTGGTTCAGAGAAATTAATTCTATGACGCAGCTGTAGAACAGTTTCTGATTGGTCCGCCCGAGAGGCGGAGATAACCATGCTGGCGGCTGTGAGCCTCTTTTCCCAGAGGCAGCCACAAGGGTAAGTTCTCTCTTCCCCCGTGTCCCCTCCCTGCAGCTTTCTATACTGTCCTTCTCTCACTAACCAAAAACGATCTCTTGCTGTTTTCTATACTCTCCCTCTCTCAAGCCTGGTCTACACTACTCATTTATTTCGGAATTAGCCGAGTTAATTTGGAGAAAAAAAAATCATTCCTTCCACATGACCAAACTGGTTTCTTCGATTTAAAGGGCTCTTTAATCCAATTTCTGTACTCTACCTCGGCAAGTAGAGTAGCGCTTAAATCGAGATTGCAATCCCGGATTAAAAGTAGTGTGGATGCAATTCGAAGTTATTGGCTTCCGGGAAGTATCCCAGAATGTTTCCTTGTGACTGCTGTGGACAACACTCTCAACTCTGATGCACTAGCCAGGTGGGCAGGAAAAGCCCCAGGAACTTTTGAATTTCATTTCCTGTTTGGTCACCAGCAGCACAGGTGACCAGCAGCACAGTCCACTATCATAGGCAATCATGCAGAGAGCACCATCACAAGAGACCACGCAGTCCCGGATTCACAGATGAGCTCCAGAATGGTCCGAATGGGAGGAACTGGATTTCATCGAATGTTGGGGAGAAAAATCTGTTATGGCAGAACTACGTTAAAAAGAAAAGAACGCAAATACGTACGCTAAAGTCTCCAGGGCCATGACGGAAAGAGGCTACTCCAGGGACACAGAGCAGTGTTGTACAAAAATCAGGGAGCTCAGGCAAGCGTACCAAAATGCCAGGGAGGCAAATGGGCGCTGTGGGTCACAGCCGCATACATGCCGCTTCTACCGTGAGCTGCATGCAGTTATGGGGGTGACGACACCACTACCCCACCACTGTCCGTGGATATCTCCAAGGAGGAAGTTGAACGGAGCGAGGAGGATGAGTTATTGGAGGACGAAGAGGAGGAGGAGGAGGACAGTGCACAGGCGGTAAGTGGGGAATCCATTTTCATCCCTAGCCAGGAACTATTCTTAATGCAGGAGCCAATAGCCCCCACCCCCACTTCCATGATCCTGGAGAAGGTACTTCTGGCGAGTGAGCCTGATCGGAGCCATGCGGTGGCGGGGTGGGGGGTGGGTAAAACACAGCCACGTTGGGCTGTTTGCGTTTAGTTTAAAGGGCTCATCCCTGCTCAGAGCCTCATCGGAGCCACGCAGTGGGTGCAAGTCTGTGTGTGTGTGTTGTGTGAAGCAATCATCCCAGAGAGCCTGCAGGACCTCCTTTTATACTGCAAACCTACCAGGCATTGCTTGCTATGAGAAAGGGGGCCCAGCAGTTTGAAAGTATTGAAATGAATGCGGAAGAAACAGAACCCCGTGTTCCCCTAGGGCTTACCATGGCTGGCTGCAAGCTGAATTCTGTTGCCCGGCTGTGTGTGATGTGCTGTGTACTATGAATTGCCTGTTTCACTGAGAAACAGTGTGTCCTTTGTTCTCTGAAATGTATCTTTTAAAATACTACTCTTCCTTTTTCTCCTCCTGCAGGTGCAAATGTTTCAACGCAGCCCCAATCTACTCCATCCAAGAGGCTGGTCCAGATTAGAAGGCAGAAAAAAGGAACTCGGGACGACATATTCGCCGAGCTCATGCAGTCCTCCAGCGCTGATAGGGCCCCGCTGAATGCGTGGTGGTAAACAATTGCGCAGTCACGTAATGCATTACAGGAACACGAAGAGAGGAGGGACGCGCGCGATGAGAGCAGGCAGGACACTATGGTCGAGCTCATGGGGGAGCAAACTGACATGCTGCCCTGTATGGTGGATCTAATGCAGGAAAGGCAGAAAGATCACAGATTGCCGCTGCTGCCCCTGTATAACTGCCCTCCCTCCTCCCCAAGTTCCATAGCCTCCTCACCCAGACGCCCAAGAACACGACGGGGGAGGTCTAAGGGGACTCACACACTCAACTCCAGAGGCTCACCCAAGCAGCAGAAAGTTGGCATATGTGAACTTTTGATTTGGTTTCTGGACTTCTCCTTCCCTTCTTCTCCACCCCCATAACCCAACCCCTCCTCCCCCCATTTACCTTCTGATTTCTCTCCATGTGTTGTGCAATGAATACTAAAGAATGGTTTTTAAACAATTGTGACTTTATTTCCTTTCATATATATAGGGGGCGGGTAACTTCAAGATAAACAAACACAAGTGTCACACTGTACCCTGGCCAATCATGAAACTGTCTTTCAAAGCTTCTCTGATGCACAGCACACCCTGCTGCACTCTTCTAATCGCCTTGTTCTCTGGCTGTGCGATTGGCCACCAGGCAAGTTGCCTCAACCTCCCATTCCGCCATAAACGTCTCCCCCTTACTCACAGATATTGTGGAGCACACAACAAGCAGCAATTACAATTGGAGTATTGGTTGTGCTGAGATCTAACCAAGTCAGTAAACTGCGCCAGCGCTCTTTCAAACGTCCAAAAGCACATTCGACCACCATCCTGCATTTGCTTAGCCTATAGTTGAACTGCTCCTTACTACTGTCCAGGGTGCCTGTGTACGACTTCATGAGCCATGGCATTAAGGGGTAGGCTGGGTCCCCCAGGATAACTATAGGCATTTCCACATCCCCAACAGTAATTTTCTTGTCTGGGAAGTAAGTCCTTCCTGCATCTGTTCCAACAGACCAGAGTTCCTGAAGTTGCGAGTGTCATGCACTTTCCGGCCATCCCACCTTGATGTCAGTGAAATGTCCTTTGTGATCCACCAGTGCTTGCAGCACCATGGAAACGTACCCGTACAGTTTACATATTGGCCGCCCCGGTGTGCCGGGGCCAAGATAGGGATATGCGTTCTGTCTATCGCCCCACTGCAGTTAGGGAACCCCAGCGCATTAAAGCCATCCACAATGGTCTGCACATTTTCCAAAGTCACTACCCTTGATAGCAACTGGTCAATGATTGCATTGGCTACTTGCAGCACAGCAGCCCCTATGGTAGATTTGCCCACTCCAAACTGATTCCTGACTGACTGGTAGCTGTTGGGCATTGCAAGCTTCCACAGTGCTATGGCCACGCACTTCTCAACTGTGAGGGCTGCTCTCATTTTGCTGTCTGTGCTTCAGGGCAGGGAACAGCAAGTCACAAAGTTCCCTGAAAGTGGCCCTACGCATACGAAAGTTTCGCAGCCACTGGGAATCATCCCAGATCTGCAAAACTATGTGGTCCCACCAGTCTGTGCTTGTTTCCTGGGCCCAAAACTGGCGTTCCACGGCATGAACCTGGCCCAACACCACCATGATCTCCCAATCACTGCATGCTGTGCTTCTAGGAACAGAGGTGTCCATGTCCTCATCAGTACAGTAATCGCTCTGTCGTCGCTTCCTCGCCCATTTTTGCAGAAACTTCACATACTGCTGGATAATGCGTGAGGCATTTACAATGGTCAAGACTGCAGCAGAGATCTGAGTGGGCTACATACTTGCCGCGCTATGGTGCCTGCATGGGTAATCCTGGAAAAATGGCATGAAACGTAGGAGAGCTGTTCGGTTCAAGATGGCTGATAAAAGGCGGGAAATGGTTTCCTTCTGTAGCTTTCAGTGGAGCCCAGCACCGACAACATGGAGAAATTTGCTACTGATGCAAGAATGGGAGAGCAGAGTTTGCAGCGGAAGCTGTGCTGCTCGGTTGACGATTATTCTGCCAGGTGAGTTCTTTCACCCGACCTTCTCAACCTTCCTTTATATTTCCTATTCTATTTAATTAGCCTTTGGTTTTTTAAATTGAGTTCAATTTTTTTTACTCTTATAATTTTTTAGTCCCAACAAAAATAACCTTTTACCACGTTCTTACAAACTCCTCTCTCTTGTTGCTTTCTCTAGTTTCCCCTCTTTCTTCTATTTAAGATAACCTTTCTTTCCTTTTTTCCTCTAAGCCTAAGCAATCTTTCTTTTTTTAAAACTCCTTTTCTTTAAGGCCTCTGTAGCAAGATGGCATAGTCTCCTGTCCTGACAGACAGGGAGGGATCCGTGAACGCCCCCCTGGTGGGTAGAACGGGGACTTGCATGGCCTCCCCGCTGGAAGCAGAGGGTGGGACAGGAAGCGGAACTATAAAAGGCTGGTCCTCCAGCTCAGTCGGGGGAGGGCTGCCTGAGGAGCAGGACGTCTCTTCCCCGTTGCGTGAGCCCAGACCTAACGGAGACCGCTCTCCTGACAGAGACCCAGAGGTGCTGACAAAGCTGCCAGATGCCAGGATCTCCGAGGAGCTGGGGGGGCTGCCACTAGCTGTCTATCCCAGCGAAGCGAACAACAACCCTGGAACCCATGTACACACGGAATGGGTGTGTCGGATGGAGCCAAGGGAAGCAGAATTAGGTTTGGCTGTGTTATTGACTACAAGCCAGCCAGCGTGTGGCGGCTGGACTTTCCCCGCTGACCCAGTGGCGGACAACTCCACTGCTGTTAGGGTCCTGGGCTGGGATGCAGTGGAATGGGAGGACCTGAGTTCCTCTGCCCCTACCACCTCAACGTCAGGAGTGGCAGCCTCCCCCCTGGTTGTCAGGAGGCCTGAATTGGTCTGGCACCCACCTGAATCCAGATGCCAGATGGTTGTCCTGACATTCCCACCAGAGAGCTAACCTCCCCTAGACTGCGACAGCTTTGCCGGACTGTAGGCCAGAGCCCCCCTACTTGATTGCTGCCCTACCCTGATCAAGGGCCAGGCAAATGGACCTCCTGCTGCTCTGCCTGCCTGACTGTAGGCCAGATCCCCTTCTCGACTGACGCCCTGCCCTGATTGAGGGCCCCGGGCAAACAGACTCTCTACCGTTACTTGGCCTGACTGCAGGCTAGAGCCATTAACACTGAGCTAATTTTCCCCTGAACCACCGTACCCAGAAGTATCATAGCAAGGGGTGTGGTCTCCCACCCAGATGGACGGACGGTGGGGCCTGGGGGGGGGGGACTGCAAACCCTTTACAGCCTCTCTTTCTACTCATTCGTACTTTTTCTCTAAATATGTCAAAACACAAGCACACAACCTTCCCCCGGCCAAACACAGAAAAATAATACAAAATAAATTTTCAAAATGGCCGACGGCATCAAAAACGTACACGACTGGAAATGGGGACGGAGGGCAGGACGTAAATGCAACACGGTGTCCAAAAGTACATGATGATGAAAGCTATCGAGCAGTTAACTACTCACATGGCTGGGCAGGGCAGGCAGCCAGTTGGGAAGAAGCCATGTGTTCCACCTTGCTCCAGGTGGGCTCTGATGCACCAAGCCCCCAGAGAAGGGAGGCTGGCTTTTCCCAGACCTAGGGCAGCTGGGCAGCTTCAATGAGCTGGCTCTCCGCAGTGCACATTGTTCTTATCCTATGGACCAATGTCCATAGGCTGCAGCAGGCTGGAGGCTGGTTCTTGAAGGCCTCCAGGATGAAGATGGTCTGAGAAGCCAGGCATCGGACTGAGGACTTGCTGTCCTGCTGCAAGCCTTTGAGGTCTAAGATTGAAAGCAAGGAAATGGAGGTCAGAGCCATGGCACTCTGGAGAGCCCCGGCAGGCCAAGCCAGCTCTGTACCTCTCGGCCCACAACAAGGAGGCAGCAGGCCAGGTGGCAGGAGGCAGGGGACTAGCGGGAACAACCAGCAACCCTCACTAAACATCCCGCCGCCTCCACAGCTGGGGAGCCTCCAGACACAGGCAAGAAGTCCCAATGAACCCCATTCACTCACTATTTCTAGGACTGCCTCCTCCCTGCAGTATCTGAGAGCCTCATCCCTGCCTGTATTTACCCTCCCCTTCCCCAATGCATAGATGGGCACTTAGGCCTAGAGGGGAGAGTCACAAAGGGGCTTGGGCATTGTTAGGCGCCGCCTAACTTCAGGTGCTCTGCTGCCCTCCAGGAAATGCCGAGGAGGGAGCTCAGCCATTCTCTAGCTCCGGTTGGGAGGCCCAGCTGTGAATCTGCTCTGGGAGTGAGGAGTCTGAGCTATGTCACCCACCCTTCCCTTTTCCCGAACAAATGTGGTGGAGATGCTGCTCTGCCCTGTGCTGCCCAGGAGTCCGGACACGCAGCAGGGAGGTAGGTGACCTTCAGCCTCATTTGGAGCAGTGGCTTGACCCCAGGTATCCCACGTGGAGGTGACTGCTCCAAACACTGGGCTAGTGAGTGCAAGGGGGGAGGCGGCACCCCACTTTGGCTGTGTTTGTGGGGGGCAATCATCTGCGAAGGCCAGCCAGCTCAGGCCCAGTTTGGGGATCTACCAGGCCACAGCTCTGAGGTCAGGGCTAAGTGCCTGGGCACATGCCAACCAGCAGACACGACAGGGTGAGGGGGCAGCTGATCAGGGGGTTGGGGATTGACATTTTGCATCCCCTTGTGGCTCTCGCCTGTGACCACGTTGCTGGCGTCGGAGATTGAACCCACCCTGCAGCCCTGGGCCATTCATCCCCCTAGTGCTCAGTACTCAAAGCGGGACCACTCACTATCGCAGATGGCGTCCAGCTTGTCCTGGCTCCCCTGGTCCAGCTTCCGGGCAGTGAGCCCTACACACACAAACAGCTCATCACATCCCCGCGTCCCCAGCAAGGGTGTTAAAGAGCCTGTCACCCTCCAAGCACCGCGGCTTTCCCCCGCCCCTCACTGGCCAGGACACGCTCCTGAATCCCCAGGGGAAAGGGCGAGTCCCCAGAGATGGCTACAGGGCTGGTTGCCAAAGGAGAGCACAGCGCCTTGAAGGTCCACTACCAAGAGCCCATGGTGGGGTGGGGGCGGAGAATGGGGACTGCATGAGGAGCAGTGGGCTTAGAGGGGTCCCATCAGCCGATCAGGGCAGTTTGGGGTGAGCTTGCTCCTGTGGGTTTCTGACACCCCTTCGCCTTCATTAGGGAATCAGGAGCCCAGGGATCACTTCTCGCTGCTGGCAGGGACTGAGGAGAGCCTGGGACCAGATCCAACCCCTCTGCTAAAGGGACCCCTCTGCTCTGTGGTTACCTAGGAACCTGATGGCTGCTTCCCTAACTGGAGTCTGTGGGTTCTGCAGGAAGGCCATGGTCTGGCCCAGGAAGTCATCAGCTCTCTCCTTGTAGTGGATCACCTAGGAGCCAGAACAAAGGAGCACAAGATTATTAAAGGCCTTTCCGTCCCACAGGCCAGCTTGCAGGTGTGTGGCGCGCACGTCCTGTTTTTTCCCCTCCTTCCTGTGCTGGGAGGATCACGCAGAGGGACCACACCCAGGGCCAGGTGTGGTCCCGGGGCTGGGGCTCAGTGTGGGCACAGAGCCAGGCAATTGGGGGTGCCCTATCCACTGATTCCTCCACTTCTGCCAGCGAGGGTGTGCAGTGAATGGCCAGAGGGCTCCCTCACCAGGCAGTCACAGCTTCGCCAGGTTTCCTTGTGCTGGATGAGGCCACTGAGCTGGTGCCACCTCAGGAATTGGGCGGCACTGCTGAGGGTGTCCCAACACACCTGCAAAACAAGAGGGGCCGGGGCGAGCCGGACACAGTTATGGGAGCTGGAAGCCACTAGCCTAGTTACCGGAGGCCAGGGAGGCCGTGCGTGCTGAACGCTTCCCTGCCCTGGCTGCTCACGGAAGGGCGGCGGTGTGGCTAAGGCAATGGCTGGAGACCTGACTCAATTCCCAGCTCTCTGTGCAGGAACTCAGGCAAGTTGCTTAGGCCCAGGGCTGCAAAGGGATTTAGGTGCCTAATGCCCATGGGGGTTCAATATTTTTGAGGCTGCACCTCAGTTCCCCACCTCATGGGGTGAATTCGTTAGTGCTGGTGGCATTTGTGTCCCAAGTGATGGGGGCCATGAGCACTAGCATGTGCAGAGGCATGGGGGGGAGGGGCTTGGGCATGTCATGGCTAGTACGGGCTGTCCGGGCCGCTTGGCTAAGGGCACATTGGGTCCTGTGCACCATCTGGAGGCTGAGTAGCCCTGCTCCTGGTAGGGATATGGCCAGGGTTGTGCTCTTCCCACCAGCACAGCCAGGGGAGTGTGCGGAGGCCAGTGGCTGTAGGAGTGGTGAGGCGACCACTCGCCCCACCCAATCTCTCAGCCTGGCTGCAGGGGGGTGTTGAGCTCAGAGGATGCAGAGAAGACTCAGCAGTTGGGTGGGGTGCCATGGTCATGGCACTACTGGACTCAACATTCAAGTGATTTTGAGTGCCTGATTGTCACAGCTCTGAGCACCTGCCCTCTACCGGCCAGACCCTTTAAAGGGGGGTGTCACATGTTGCCCCCCCCCCAAACAAATGGTCGCTCTGTAACTATCTCAGACGCAGACTCCAATTCGTGGCCTCACCTGGGACACGTTGGGACGCTCATCATGCACAAGGAGGAGCAGTGGGACCAGGCTCTGGAGCACATGCTCCTTCATCTGCCTCCGGTTGGGCCCCCTTACAAGCTCCAACAGGTCTTTAAAAAGGGTGATGGAGAGCACTTGGAGCTTGCTGGTCACCTGCAAGAGATGATATAGGGAGGGGAGGAGACACTGTGACAGTCATTCTCATCCAGCGGGGCAAGCGCACACTGTGCCAGAGATGTCTGCCCTGCAGGGGGTATTGGTAACTCACCCCCAGCCATACAGCCACAGCTGGGGCCAGAGTCTCATGGGCATAGCGCCATTGAAGGCAATAGAGATGCAGATTTCCACCAGCTGAGGGGCTGGCCTGGTAACTTCTTGGCCAGGGAGAGCAGTAAGCTGGGGTGAGACTGCCCCTGGGCTCTCACAGCCAGCTCTGGGTGCACTGACATCAGCACCCGCCTGTGTCAGCCAAGGGGAAACATTCAGGGTGGAGCAGCGCCAGGACAGGGGTGGCAGAGAGGGAGCGATGAGGAAAGATTCAAAGAGCGAAGGGGGGGTGTAGTTTGTCCACCCGCTTTGCAGGCCCAGCTCACACTGGTGTTGACCCACAGCAGCCCTCTAGCCGGGCCAAGGAGGCCAGGCATAGGGGGCAAATTCCTACCATTGGTGTTTGTTTGGGCCATGTTCAGGGACCTGGGGTGAATTTAACCAGGGCCAAGGGGTGGTAAATGTGCAGGAGCTCCCAGATAGGGGGCCTTGGATGCCATGACTGGAAGCCACCCAGCCTCCAGGGGTTTGGGGTGGGGTGAGGGGTCAGCTCAGATGGTCAGCTGGGCAGCTGAGCCCAGATGGTCAGATGGTCAGCTGAGCTGGTCAGCTGGGCAGGCTCTGTACAAAACACGTGGGAGGGGTATGGGGGCATCAGGGCTGCACTGCAGTGGGCACAGGCAGATGTTGAACTGGCACCTCTCTGGTCTTCCCTCCAGTTGTTGAGGCCTGTTTGCCTTTCCCTGGTGATGGGTGTAGTAAGTGCAGGCCATGATAAAGGCCCAGTATGAGGCCTGAGGCCTGAACTAAAGTAATGAACAAGACTTTGCTAACATAAAGCAAAGGTAAGCTGTGAGCCAGAGGCAGGCCCTGCTCACAGAAGCTGGCAAGGAAAGGGCTGATACGTACCTAAAAGGTACTGAACATTCACATACTTGCACATTCCACACAGATAACAAAGAACAGACTGGCCCATCCCAATGACAGGGGCAAAAGGGTAAAATGATGGATAGAGTTGTTTTGATCGAACCAACATGTACAAGGTAGAAGGTGGCACCTAAATACGTAGAAAGGTTGTACCGTGCTACGTGGAGGGGTTGTACCTCATAGGTCAGGTGTGATGTGTAACTTGTTTGTGTCTGTGTATAAGAATGCATCCCTGGGGCGGTGCCTTTGTCCGGCCGAGGGGGCAGTGGAAAGTCCCGCCACTGAGCCGGGTCCATTGCCAAGAGGCACTTTCTCGTAGTATGCCCTGAATTAGGCTAAGAAACCTACAGGGACTGCAATTGTGTCCGAGGTCGCAATAAACCTAGCCGACGTGGCTTTGCATCTTACTGGACTCTGTGGTTATTGGGGGTTGTCGTCGGGTCTGCTGTGTCAGCTATCTGCAGAGCTCGGGTAGCACACAGAGGGAACACACGCACGCAGCCGAGTGATATCAACAAGGAGAAAGCAGAGCACCACACCGGTAGCACTCTGACAACACACTTCTGACAACAATGGGCGTTGTGTTCATTAACACTATTTGGATATAACCCCTGCCCCATAAAGAACCTGTTCTGTTCCCCCCGGGCCTGAGAGGGGTTTGGTTTAAAGGGCTCACCCCACGGCGAGATCCTGCATCCTTGGTCCAGGCTGCCCTGTCCCTTTGGCCAGCTGGGGATCCAGGAGACCCTGGGAACAGCTTTAGCCAGGCCTGTGCCACTACTAAATAAAGAGCGGCACGGTCCCAGCAGAATTCGGGAGGGCTGAGAGTAGGATTTACCATTATGAGAGCTGGGGAGTCCCTCCAGGAGCACCCACTGGGGCATTACCCCTGGAAGGCAGTAATGGATGGGCCCCTTTCTCCTGCCCGCTTGCTGGATCTCGCCACCCAGTGTGGGACTGAACATCAGTCTGGTGAATGCGCCAGCGGGGGCTAGTTTGTGGGTACAAAAGATCTGAGGAGAACTTTCCCCTCCTTTGACGCTGCCCTGCCATGAGAACGAAGAGGAGAGGAAAGGGCGGTAGCTGTAGAACCTACAGACAGAGCCATTTCCTTATGGAGCTGACAGGCCAGCTGTAGGATTCCTGGCCAGGGAAAGGAGGGGCAGATTTTCACCAAGGTACCCCAGCAAGAGCATTGCAGCACCCTGTGCTGCAGAGGCCGCCTCGCTGCATGCAGGCTCAGGAATGCACGTCCTTCCCCAAGGGGAGCCTCGTCCCCAGGCTGCCCTCATCCTTGTCAGTAGGCCTGCGGGACACCAGGGTTCCCATCCTTTCTGCCATGTGCTCTCATGGAGAGTGAGAGGAAGGCGGGAATGGGCTCATGATTTATGACAATCCGTTTTCTGGCTAGGACCATAGCACAGGCCCTGCTAGCCCACCCCCTAGCCCCCACTCACATGTCTGCAGTTTGATGGGATCTCCTGTGAGCTGCCAGGCCTTACATCATGAAACAACGGCAGGAGTTGCACAGCCACTTGCACAGCCGCGCAGCTGGCGCTCTGCCTGTCCATGCCGGCGAGGAGGTGTTTCAGCACGGCGATGGCCTTGCGGATGAGGTCTCTGTCTACCTCCTGGAGTCGCTCCAGGACATCTGGCAGCAGATGCTGGAGTTTCCCCACCTGTGTGAAACAAGGAGCTGCTTTACGAAACACCCCCCAGTGACCCAACAAGCCATTTCCAAAACAATGTCTGCCTCCCTGCAGACAGAGGCATGGGAGCTAGGGGTGCTGGGGGTGCTGCAGCACTCCCAGGTTTTACGCAGGGCTCTGCTCCTGGCCCCACACACAGGGTCCCAGCTGCCAGCCCTGTGCCAACCCCCAGCTATGGCCCCAGCCTTGGTCCCCTTGCCCCATCCACCCCCCCGCCCCCGCCTCCTGGAGCCATGGCCCTGCTCCTGACCAAAGCTCTAGTGGTGGAGGGGTGTGAGGACAGGGGTAAGCCGGTGTGCGAGCAGCACCTCCCCTATAAAAAGTCTTCCAGCGCCCCTGCCTCCAGAGACATATTACAGCCTCAAAGCCTTTGCACAGCCAGCTAAGATCACGGGCAGTGGGTCCGGCAACCTGCAACATAAGCAGCTGCTTCCTTGTACTCCAGATCTCAGGGGATGGTTTTTATTAGCAGATATCATCCGTGGAAAGTTCTCTACACAACACGTTGACCCCAAATAAATCAAGTGTATTATTGTTCGAATAGCACCTCGAGGGCCTGTCTGCAATGAGGGCTTGTGCTGGGGCTTTCCAGGCACAGGAAGAGACGGTCCCTGCCCTGGAGCTTACAGGCTAGACACACGAAGGCAGGATTTCTATCCCCATTGTACAGACATGGAACTCGGGCACAGAGAGGTTACGGGACTCGCCCACAGTCACTTAGGGAGTCTGGCAGAGCCAGGAACCGAACCTGGATTCTCCTGAATCCTGGTCCTTACAGCCCAGCCTAGGGGAGGGAGTCGATTTTGCACACTAGTTCTAGGGTTAGGCTGTTACTAAAAGCCAGATTCAGTCATTTCTGTGTTTGGTTTTTCAACCTTTCAAAGACAGCCCCACAAAATCTCAACCGGCATCAGGGAAAAATAGGTCATATACAGGCTAACCGGTTCCGGAAAGGAAAATGAACCACAAGCAAGTGAAAACCAGGCTGAAGTGCATGGAACGATGGGAATGGTGTATAACAAAGAGAATTACAGTCACGCCCTCTCCATGTCTGATCTAGTCATAATCCGGGTTTAATAAACCGGACTGACCCCCCTATTCTCAGGCGAAGTAAATTATCATTAACGAGAGTTGCCTTCAGATTGTCTCCTCTTTACCAGGCTGTCAGATCTGTGTATTTAAGCCCCAAGGGCTTTCTCTGCCTTCACTATATTGTGGGTATCAAACTTGTTATGAGATCTTAGCAGCAAAAGGCCCTTCCAGAGCTCTTCAGAGGAGCGAGTGCTGCAGGACAGAGCCGTGACGTCAACAGTTAAAACCTATGAGGCTTTAAAAGGGGATTTGTAGGAAAAAATGGTTCCTAATTGTAGTGAAATGGCTCTATCCAAGCGTCCCTGATCACTGGGGTCGCCAGCATTCCCTGGGGGTCTAGAGTCTGCAGCTCTGCTGCTACTCTAGTGCTAGGGTTCTTTGGATCACAGAGACCCCAGACACAATCAGGCCCAGCTGTGCCAGATGCTCCACACACCTAGAGACGCACCCTGCAGGAGCCAGGCCCTGCCCTGCAGAACAGCAGACAAAGGCCAGGCAGGGGCTTGCCCAAGGGCACCCGCAGGTCAGTGGCAGAGCCAGGAATAGAAGCCAGGGCTCCTGACTCCAGGCCAGGGCCATACCCCAGGAAGATTTCAATACCCCAGCCCTGCAGCAGCTCCCTGCGGTTCTGGGTTTATCCCCCAGCCCTCCTCCCCTCTCACCTTCTCTGGGTGAAGGGCCAGATTGAGGAGGCCTTTGAGCGCCAACCAGCGCACCACGGTCTTGGGGTCTCTCAGCAGCCCGCTCATCTCCTCCACGATGGCGTCTTCCAGCTCGCTGCCAAGGTCAGGGCACTTGAGGAGCTAACACACCAACAGCAAATCAAGCTAGAGAACGGGGCTGGCCTCTCGCGACTCATCTCTGCCACGGGGCCCTAAGCTCCACTGGCCAAGGCCCGGCATGGGCTGCATGCAGGGCATCGCGATTGGTCACCGTGTGGGCCCCACTGAAACGCTTCTAGCGCGACGGCCCCTCGAGGCTCCAGCTGAGATCAAGGCCTGCCCTGCTCCCTCACTAAGGCTCAGCTGCACACGGAGCAGTGGTGTGTGTGCGGGGGGCGGGGGGTCTGCAGCCTTGTGCTCCAAAGGGTCGCCCGGTCTGCGGGGGGCAGGTGAACTGGCCATGAATGGGCAGGCGGCTGCCCGGCCTGCACATGGCACACGGATGTCAGAGGGGGCTCGAGGGCCGAGGTCACACAAGGGACCATTCTATGGAACTGAGTCTTGGGGAACAAGAGACACCTGACCCTGGGCCTTGCTCCAGCCCCGTGACACCAGCTGGGACAGGTAACAATGCCCAGACTGAGTGACTCCACCCCTAGGGTTGTAGGAGCTTTCCCTGCCCCTGCTCACCCACCCACCCCCAGGGCCTTCAGGGCCACCCCTCTCCTGGCCATAGGCATGAGCGGCAAGTTCCATTGGCCCATTGGCCCCAGATAAGCGCCGCACCCTCCCAACTCCTCCCAGAGCCTGCCCCCCCACCCCTTTCCCGCACCCCACTCTGGCCCCCAAACTCCTTCCCAGAGCCTGCACCCCCTCCCTCCACACCCCCTCCTGTCCCCAAACTCCCGCCCAGAGCCTGCATCCCCACCCTCTCCTGCACTCCCACCCTCTGACCCATCCCAGAGCCTGCACCCCAGGCCCCCTCCCCCACCCAAACTCCCTCCCAGAGACTTAGGCAGGTGGGGGGCAGAGTTTAGGGGGGCAGAGTTTGGAGGGGCAGGTTCTGCTGAGCACCACCAAAATTTCTACAAATCTGCCGTCCCTGGCCATAGGTCAGCCCCATGCCCCAGTCACCGCTGGGCCGGGGCGCTTCTCACGACCCTCACCCGCTGGTGAGGCTCACCTGAATGAACAGCACCACGGCCGGGACGCATCGCCATCGTCCCGATCGTTGAGGATGGCCATGACATGGTGGAAAATCCAGTTTCGCCTCGACATTGAGCGAAACCATGGCCCTGGCATAGGAAACACAAACACCACATCATCAAGGTGGGCAAGGACTGGTCCTCCATTTACGAATCTAACCAGACCAGTGCCACAGGACAGGGGATCCCGGGCGACTAGTCACGCGCAGCTGGCACAGACTAGTTCCTGCTGGCTTAAAATGCCCAGCGGCTTATGTGCTAGAGACCCAAACCCTTAATCACTGACAGGAGCCCTTCCATGAGGCCAGCTCTGAGCACGTAGTGCTGGGGCTTCAAGAGAACTGCAGACAAAGAAGGGTGTTGGTGGGGTCGGTGGTCTTCCTCATGTGCCCAGATATTGGGTGATGAGAGACAGAAGGGTGGGTGAGAGAATATCTTAGATTCACCCAAGACAAGCGCTGGAGCTTTTGTGTTAGCTTCTCTCTCACCCACAGTCACTGGGCCAACCAAAGACATTCCCTCCCCCACCTTGTCTCTCTCATGTGCTGGGTCTGACAGGGCTACACCAACGCTGCGGAAAGACATGGCGGAGGCTGTCTTTGCCCAGCCATGCCTGCCAGAGCCATGCAGGAAGCGGTTTACGCCAGGCAGCGCAGGGTGGAGAAGTAGCCGACTGACCCCTTGGCCAACAGCACAGAGGCTGCGGCCTGTTCCATGCAGGCGATTGGGAGCCGCGTCTCACCCAGCAGGGAAGGCAATGTGGCCGTGTCCTGGGCCAGGGAGGGGAGCTGCTGCTGTGATCGGTTCTGGGCAGCACTCACCGGGCAAGCAGGCAGACACCTTTGTGGTGCGTGTCGGAGCTCATGAGCAGGTCCCAGCGGCCATGCTTCATCATGAAGGTGGCCTGCTCCTTGTAGCCAGCGCAGAAGCAAAGCTTCCATGGCCTTCACCGCGAACCTGTGTGCAGAGCGAGCCTCTTGTTACTGAGTGAGCCCAGGCCAGGCCCTGCTGCGTGCCTGCAGGCGACGCTGCAGAACCCAGGCTGGGTGTCGGGCTGGCGGTACCTGACGGGGCTGAGGGGTGCGGCCGTGTCCTCCTGGTTATGCTCCCTCTCCTGCGAAGCAGTGTGCTGCACTGTGTGGGTGACGTGGAAGAGCAGCGCGACGTAGAGCTGAGGGAAGAGCTCCTTCACTTCCTGCCTGCAGGCCTGCTCCTGCAGGATCACATATAGGGCTCTTGTGGCCTGCAGATAAGAACAGGAGACAGACATTGCTGCAGGGATTTCGTCCTTCCCACGCTCCCCCAGGGCACCTAGAGGGGTGGGCTGGGCTGGGGGCTAAGGCCTGGGATGCTGGGTTCAATTCCTAGCCTGTGAGACCTTGGCTAGAACCACACAAGGGACTTCGCCCAGCGTGGGCAGGCCCAGCTTCATGTGCCCTGCTGCCCAGTGGACTCACAGCCCTGGATTAAGTGCCCAGGCTCCGTATATGCTCCAGAGAGAGAGTCAGTTGGGCCAATTGTTAAAGCGGGTGAAAGGGATGGCCTGGGTAATTTCAGGCCTGTCAGCCTGACATCGATCCCAGGCAAGATAATGGAGCAGCTGGTATAAGATTCAATTAATAAAGAATTAAAGAGGATAATTTATTTAATGCAAATCAACAATTTTTTGATGAGATTACAAGTTTGGTAGATAAAGGAAATGGTATTGACATAATGTATGTAGACTTCTGTAAGGCGCTTGAGTTGGCGCTGCACTCCAGTTTGATCGGAAACCTAGAAGATGCAAAAGTAACGTGGCACACTTGAATTGGATTATAAAGTGGCTGATAGGTCTCAAAATGTAATTGTAAACTGGGAATCAGCATTGCACAGGTGTGTTTCCAGGATGGTCCTTGCAGGGATCGGGTCTTGGCCCTAAGCGATTTAACATTTTCATCAATGACCTGGAAGAAAACATCAAATCGTCACTGATAAAGTTTGCAGATGACACAAGAATTGGGTGAGTGGTAAATAATGAAGAGGATAAGTCACTGATACAGAGCGATCTGAATCACTTGGTAAACTGGGGAGCAATCCAACAGTATGTGTTTTAATATGGCTCATTGTAAATGAATACATCTAGGAACAGGATGAGGGACTCTATCCTGGGAAGCAGAGACTCTGTAAAGGACTTGGGAGTCCTGGTGGATAATCAGCTCATGTGATCCTGGGATAAATAAACAGAAGAATCTAGAGTGGGAGTATTTGGCACTGGTGTGACAACTGCTGGGATCCTGGGTCCAGTTCCGTGCCCCAATGCAAAAAGAATGTTGATGAATTGCAGAGGGTTCAGAGAAGAGCCATGAGAATGATTAAAGGACTAGAAACCATGTCTTATAGTGATAGGGTGACCAGACAGGACAGGGGTTGGGGGTAATAGGAGCCTATATAAGGAAAAGACCCTAAAATCAGGACTGTCCCTATAAAAATCAGGACCTCTGGTGAGAGATATAGTGAGAGACTCAAGAAGCTCAATCTATTCATCTTAACAAAGAGAGGGTTGAGGGGTGACTTGATTACAGTCTATAGGTATCTCCCTGGGAAACAAATATTTAGTAATTGGCTTTTCAGTCTTGCAGAGAAAGGTCTATCATGATCCAGTGGCTGGAAGTTGAAGGTAGACATTCAGACTGGAAATAAGGCATAAACGTCACAGTGAGAGTAATTAATCATTGGAAGAATTTACCCAGGGTGGTGATAGATTCTCCATCACTGACTGTTTTTGAACCACGACGGGATGTTTTTCTTCAAAGACCTGCTCTAGGAATGATCTGGGGGCAGTTCTCTGGCTTGTGTCAGGCAGGATCTGACTAGATGATCGCAGAGGTCCCTTCTGGCCTTGAACTCTATGAAGCTAAGAGTGAGGAGCTGCCTAAACCAACCAATAGGAAATGTGGCGGAGAGGGATGTGGCCTAAGCCCCACCCCTAAAGGGAATTTGGTATCTATCTCTACTTGGGAACACTTAAATAGTCATTGGAGCAGAGTTTTGACCCCAGGTCTCCCAGTTGGGCTAGAGACAGTGGTGTAGTCGAAAATATGAAGGTCCTGGAATGCCACTAAAATACTGATTTTCTTCAATATGAATTATAGAAATTCACATTTTATTTGTCTACTGAATTTCTGGTACAGTAATCCTGGGCTAAACCAGGCATGGCTGGAGACAGGCCAGCTGTCCAAAATAACAAGGTATTGGATTTTTTTTTAATTGTACACCCCCCCCCATAGTAGCTATTCAATTTATTTTAAATGTTGAAATCATTGTGCTGAAATGCCATTACTGTGTATGCAATAGAATACAATAGAAATGCCATTACTGTGTCTACAATAGAATATGTAAAAGATATAACTCTAGACAGTAGTGTACAGTACAGTGGTAAAAACCCAATGAATGCGTAGCACGTTTTCTTTTTACTTTAGCCTATAGGCTAATGAAAATAGAAAATAAATCATGCTGCTGCACTACAGACATTACTGTATCAGGCTGAAATAATAAAAGTTTATTTTAAATGTAGCTAGTAGGCTACACAAGTAACACAAAATACATCAAGGCATAACGGGCTGGAGTAGCAAAGGCCTGCTGTAATGCATTGATCTAATTTTTACAAGTATTTCCACAAAGCGTCTTTCTCCATATTGTATTTTCTGTGTCTGTGAATCAGAGGGAGAACAAGGATGTCTGAGCCAAGTTCTGGCACAGCTGAGAGGATGCCACATGGAAAATGAAGGGCCATGTAGCTTGCTAAACGTGAGTGATGATGTATGCGGAATAAGCCCCTTGCTACATTTCCATTCACAATCATAGTCATGTGGCTGAGGGTATGGCTACACTTGCAGCTGTACAGCACTGGGAGTTAAAGCTGTCTTCGTACAGCTGAGTAGGGAAAGCACTGCAGTCTGTCCACACTGACAGTTGCCAGCGCGCTGTCGTGGCCACATTTGCAGCATCTGCAGCGGCATTGGGAGCAGTGCATTATGGTCAGCTATCCCAGCGTTCCAAGTGGCTGCAACGTGCTTTTCAAAAGGGGTGGGGTGGAGTGTGACAGGGAGCGTGGGGGAGAGAGAGAGTGGATTTTTGGAGCCAACACTGTGTCAGCAGCTGCCTTGCAAGTTCCAACCCCCTCCCCTAGCCCTCTCTGACTCACTGAAAGTGAATAGCACCTCTTTGTCTTTTTCCTCACAGACCAGATAAGCAGCCGCTCGTCGAAACGGACCCTCCTCCCTCCCCCTCTATTCAAGCAAACACTAGCTGTGGGCCTTCCAAAGGGAGCCCTCTGCCTCTGCTCATTTACAGCAAACAGGAGCTGTGTTTGTTTTTTTAATAAGCAGCTCCCGGAGCCCAGAGTTTGCAACAAAACAAAGAGCGGAACCTTCACTTAAAAGGATTATGGGAAGCTTCCGGAGATCAGTCACTGCGTACTAAGGTTATTCCCTATTTACACTGGTGCCCCAGCGCAGCAGCAGCAGCAGCAGCAGCACAATACTTTATTCCTCTCGGGAGGTGGAGACAAGCAGCGCTGTAGCCAGGAGGTACAGCGCTGTATGTGCCTTGCCAGTGTGGACGGGGAGTGAGTTACAGCACTGTTGGTGGCTTTATTGTGCTGTAACTCAAGTGTAGCCAAGTCCTTAGATAAAGTGAAAATGAGGTAGGGCAGCTGTGTAACCAATCTGGTCTGTCACTGACAGAAATTGACAATGCCTAGCATGACTTTCTAGATTATAATGCTCAGAAGTGCCAGCAGAGCTGAAACCACTGCTCAGCTCCACGCTGTGATTTCATGCAGCATGGCTGAGTGTGAACGTGGATTTAGGCCTTGGCTACACTTGAGAGTTACAGCACAATAAAGCCACCAACAGCGCTGTAACTCACTCCCCGTCCACACTGGCAAGGCACATACAGCGCTGTATCTCCCTGGCTACAGCGCTGCTTGTACTCCACCTCCTCGAGAGAAATAAAGAGGATTGCGCTGCTGCTGCTGCTGCGCTGGGGCACCAGTGTAAACAGGGAATAACCTTAGTATGCAGTATCGACTCATCCCACCCCTTTCTGGCTCAGGTTACAGCCTCAGGTACTGACCCTCACCTAAAGTCATCCCCTGCTCTCCCATCCCCCATGCAGACAGTCCCAGTAAAACTAAACACCATTTCCAGATCAATCCATCCCTCTCCCTACAGCGTCACAGGGCTATAGATAACAAAATGAAATTCACCAAAGACAAATGTGAGGTGCTACATTTAGAGAAGAAAAAGCAAATGCACAGATACAGAATGGAGGATAACCAGCTGAGAAGGATCTGGGAGCTGTGGTGGATCACAACCTCAGCATGAGTCAGCAATGCGATGCTGTTGCAAAAAGCAAATGCAATTTTAGGTTGCATTAACAGAGGTATAGCCAGGGCCGGCTCCAGACGCCAGCGTGCTGCGCGCACGCTAGGGCGGCAATGAGAGCCGCGCTGGGGCGGGGCACTCTGCCTGTCGCCGGGAGGGCAGCAGGCAGCTCCGTGGACCTCCCACAGGAGTGCCTGCGAGGGTCTGGTCCCGCTGCCCGTGGACCTCCCGCAGGCATGGCTGCGGATGCTCCACTGGAGCCGGGACCAGCGGACCCTCCGCAGGCACGCCTGCAGCAGGTCCGCTGGAGCCGCGGACCAGCGACCGCCAGAGCGCCCCCCACGGCGTGCCGCCCTGCTTGGGGCAGCGAAATTACTAGAGCCGCCCCTGGGTATAGCATGCAAGTCATGGGAGGCGATAGTACCACTCTACTCAGTGCTGCTTAGGCCTCAGCTGGAGTACGGTGTCCAGTTTTGGTCACCAATGTCTAGAAAGGATGTGGAGAAACTGGAAAGGATCCAGAGGCGAGTGACAAAGGTGATTAGAGGGATGGAACACAAGCCATAAGAAAAAAAGGCTGAAGGAACTGGCTATGTTTTGTTTGGAAAGGAGGAGATTAAGGGGGGACTAGATAATGGTCTTCAGATACTTGGAAGGCTGCCATAAAAAGATAGAGAAAAGTTGTTCTCTTGCTACGGAGGGCAGGACAAGAGGTGATGGGGTCAAACTACAGCACAGCAGATGTAGATTAAGCCTCAGGAAAACTTCCTAACTGTAAGAAGAGTAGGACGATGGGAAAGATGCCTAGGAGCTTGTGGAAACTCTTTCGCTGGAGGTTTTCAGAAGAAGGCTGGAGCCATCTGTCCAGGGTGGGTTAGAAACAAGAAGTCCTGCATTGTTGCAGGGGCTGACGAGCTGACTTTGCGATCCCTTCTCACCCTGTGATTCTATGAGTGCTGCTGAATAGCACCAGGAGAGCGCCGCGTGTTCCAGCTCGAATATAGCACTGGCTAAAGTCACACTCTCTCTTTGGCCCAATGACTATACCCCGTGGGAGACTGAGAGACCCCCTCAGGCCATGATGGGGACACACAGCACTCCTTCCCTTGCTGCAGGGGCTGGTACTTACGGCCAAGGAGGCGACGCCGGCCGGTCTCTGAGAGAGCTGATGCCGCCGTGGAGCCTGCCCCTGCAGCCTGCTGACCAGCTCCCTAAGGATCTTTCTGTGCTCTTGGGCTGGGATGTCAGCATCTTCCACATCTCCGCAGCAACACTGCAAAGGGAGAGAGCCAGTGGCACCCGATCAGAGCCCTGCCAGCCTCCTGCACCCCTCAGCACTGGCACGCCTGCTGGGTCTCCCCTCACCGGCCGGCCCTTTGTTGCCCTCCTGCTCCTGCAAGGACCCCGTTGGCTGGTGCAGGCTACATGGAGCCAGGTCTGAGTGTCAGCCACAGGAGAGGCCGAGGGATGCCGTACAGGGTTTTGCAGATTGGCCTGTGTCCAGGGCAAGCCAGCCTGCAAAACCCTCCAGGAGAAGCAGCAGCTCTGCAGGGAGCAGGAGATCTCTGGAGGGTTCTGCACTCCCCTGTCTCTGGCAGCGGGACCAGTCCGGGGGACCCAGAGTGCAAGTGGTGGTAGCCGCAGCCCCGTACCTGTCACATGACAGTGAGCAGCCCAGCAGGGTTCCGACCACCTCCTCGCTGAACTGGGAACCCAGCAGGAGAAGGGCCCTGAGCAGCTCCTGCCGGGCAAGTGGCTCGCTGATGGAGTCCAGGTGCTTATGAATGCTCCTCACAGCCTCTGACACCTGGAAGGAAAATGGGGAGGTGGGGGCCTTGGCTTCCTCGCACGGCTATTGATTGGGGAGCCAAGGACCTGCTGCACCTGAGAGCCATCTGCCCTCCCAGAACCTCTTCACCAGCCCCAGGCCTAGAACACAGCACCAGTTCCCAGCCTATCGATTCATAGACTGCAAGGCCACAAGCGGTCATGGTGATCACCTAGACCAGGGATAGGCAACCTATGGCATGTGTGCTGAAGGTGGCACGTGAGCTGATTTTCAGTGGCACTCACACTGCCGGGGCCTGGCCACCGGTCCAGGGAGATCTGCATTTTAATTTCATTTTAAATGAAGCTTCTTAAAAATTTAAAAACTTATTTACTTTATATACAACAATATTTAGTTATTTATTATAGACTTATAGAAAGAGATTTTCTACAAACATTAAAATGTATGACTGACACGTGAAACCTTAAATTAGAGTGAATAAAGGAAGACTCGCACACCACTTCTGAAAGGTTGTTGACCCTGACCTAGACTGACCCCTGCATTTCACAGTTCAGAGAACTGCCCCCCACTAATGCCTAGCACCCAGAGACAGAGTCTCCCACGGATGGGCTCCCCCAGCATGGTGTTCTCACTGCAGCTCTTACCCTCACCAAGCCTAGGCCGGGAACCTCCAGGATCTTATGCAGCATGTTCCTGGTCGTCACCGCGCCATGGACGCTGGAGTCTCTCACGCCGCCGATAGCAACGAGGAGGAAGTCCATGCTCGGATGGGTTGAAGTACTTCCCAAACAGCTGAAACAAACTGCTAGTGAAACCCCTTTGCTGCCCAGCGGATCTGGTCAGCGGCCAAGCAGCCAGGACTGGCCCGCCAGGAGTGCAGGCAAACCCCACTCTACCGACAGGCCTGGCTTACTGCACCTGGGCAGCACAGTACCCAGCCAGCAATTGGAAGCTGTCATGCATGGCAGAGGCCAGCGTGGCAGTGCACGGGGGCACAATACTGCGCAGCACGGATACACTCTCTAGTGCTCAGCAGGGGCTGATGCTCGTACGCAGATGCAGTGATGCCTTTATTGCATTAATCTCTGAGGAAGATCCCAGCAAACCTGACAAGGAGCTGGGATCAGGTTTGGATGAGCCCCAGTGCATCTTGCGGTGTGTCATGTAGGCAGGTATATTGGGCTGCATTAGTAGAAGCACTGCCTGCAGATGGAGGGAAGTGATTATTCCTCTATTGGGCACTGGTGAGGTCACATTTGGAGTATTGCGTCCAGTTTTGGGCCCCATACAAGAGAAAGGATGTGGACAAATCAGAGAGAGTCCAGCAGAGGGCAAGGAAAATGATGCGGGGGCTGGGGCACATGACTTGATAGCAGCCTTCACTACCTGCAGGGGGGTTCCAAAGAGGATGGAGCTCGGCTGTTCTCAGTGGTGGCAGATGAGAGAACAAGGAGCAATGGTCTCAAGTTGCAGTGGGGGAGGTTTAGGTTGGATATTAGGAAACACTATTTCACTAGGAGGGTGGTGAAGCACTGGAATGGGTTACCTAGGAAGGTGGTGGAATCTCCATCCTTAGAGGTTTTTAAGGTCAGGCTTGACAAAGCCCTGGCTGGGATGATTTAGTTGGGTTGGTCCTGCTTTGAGTAAGGGGTTGACTAGATAATTTCCTGAGGTCTATTATTCTTTGAGGTGGAGTGGGCCATAGGCAGGTCTCTGTCCCAGCTGGATGGGGTTAGTCACATCCTGGGTCTGTCCCTTCCCCCTGACTCCTAGGGTGTTAATTTCTGACTCCTGATAACTCTGGGCACAACAATCCCAGGAAGCACTGACTGTAGTTACCGATGTGATATTGCTGATGTTGGTGACCCAGAAGGCTCTCTCAGTTTGACTGTCCTTGAGGATCTGCCGATACTCTGCGCCGTGCTTCACCAGCATTTTGGCTGACCCAGGGAGGGGAAACAGACAACAGGCAATATAAATCAGACCTTCGGTTAGCAAACGGGAGTTTTGCAAGGAAGTTTAGAGAGGGTGTGAGAGACAAGTACATCTAACAAACATACTGTAAACTCAGGCCAATAACCTGTTCCCATCCCTCCCCAAACTAAACAAACTAACCTCCTGGAAGAGTAAAAATAAACCAGGCAGAAGGGCAGCAGCAGCGTGGGGCTCTCCAGTTGATTGCACTGAATGCAGCATGTACGATTACCAGCCCTGTGGGTAGGTAGCATATGTGGGCATTTGGCCCAAGGAGCTACTGGCCCTCGGAGACCAGGAGACCAGAGGGGCTGAACTGGTGGAGCCAAGGGAGACAGTGAGGTACATAGAGGAGACTTTTAGGGATGCAGTAGAGTAGTCCCACTCCCAGTCTGACAGCCTCTGTGCTGCTGAGGAGGGTGAAAGTTTCGGGGAAGGAGAACATCGAGCTGGGGCAGAGGAGACGATCCCATAGTTGGGACCCACCTTCCAGATGAAGTCATGATGTCCTCTCACACTGAGGCTACCCTCCTGAGGTGGGAATCCCACTTACAAAGAGAAGCCAGGAAATAGTAATGGGGGATTCAATCAATAGACACATAAACAGTTGGGTTTGTGATGACTGGGAGAACCGCATGGTAAATTGCCTGCCTGGTGCAAAGGTTGCAGCTATCACGAGACATCCAGACAGACTTATGTGCAGTGCTGTGGTATGTAACCTAGCGCTTAAATCGGCCTCTGTATGAGATAGCTAATGTGAGAGTGAATTTTAAAAAGTCTCCAGATGTGATCCCTGGTAAGCCTGACTTCAGTACCAGGCAAATTGTTGAAACTATAGGAAAGAACAGAATTATCAGATGCGCTGTGAACACAATTTGTTGAGGCAGAGCCAACATGCCTTTTATAAAGGGAAATCATGCCTCACCAGTCTACTAGAATTCTTTGAAGGGGTCAACAAGGATGTGGAGAAGGGTGATCCAATGGATATAGTGTACTTGGACTTTCAGAAAGCCTTTGACAGGGTCCCTCACCAAAGGCTCTTAACCTAAGGAAGCTGTCATGGGATAAGAGGGGAGGTTCTCTCATGAGTCAGTGGTTAAAAGATAGGAAGCAAAGGACAGGAATAAATGGCCAGTTTTCACAGTGGAGAGAGGTAAATAACGTGGTCCCCCAAGGATCTGTGTTGAGACCAGTGTAGTTCAACATAGTCATAAATGATCCAGAAAAAGGTAACCAGTGAGGTGGCAAAATTTGCAGATGATACAAAATGACTCAAGATAGTTAAATCCAAAGCAGCCTGCGAAGAGCTACAAAGGGATCTAAAAAAAATGAGGGACTGGGCAAGAAAATGGCAGATGAAATTCAATATTGATAAATGCAAAGTAATGCACATTGGAAATCATAATCCCAACTATACATACAAAATTATGGGGTTGAAATGACCACTCAAGAAAGAGATTTTGGAGTTATCGTAAATAGTTCTCTGAAAACATCCAGTCAATGTGCAGCGGCAGTTAAAAAAGCAAACAGAATGTTGGGAACCATTAGGAAAAGGATAGATAATAAAACAGAAAAATATCATAATGGTTCTATACAGTGGTGAGCTGGAGCCGTTTCCCACAGGTTCCCAAGAACCGGTTGCTAAAATTAGACCTCCGTGGAGAACCGGTTGTTAAAGGGCCAGGGGTGGGCAAAGAACTCCGGTCCGTGGGCGGACCATCCTGTTGCTCCCAGGATTCCCAGCTGGGGAGGCTGAGGTTCCTGACCCTCCCCGCTTCCCCAGCTGCAGCGTGGCCAGCTGCCGGCGCCAGCTGGGCAGCTCAGCTGAGCTCGAGTCGTCCTGCTGCCGCTTTGAGTAGCCCGGCAAGTGGGGTGGGAGAGGGGCTGCTGCAAGCTCCAGGGCTAGCCAGAGGGGAGGGAAGGGAAGGGGCAAGTGGGGCAATTGGCCCAGGCCCTGCAGGGGCCCCTGCCCCACGAGGATGTCTCCCCGGGCTCTCCCCGCTTCCCACCCCGCAGAGCCGCAGCATGGCCAGCAGCTGGGCAGCTCAGCTGAGCTCTGGGCTGCCGGCAAGGTAAGGGGACGGGGCTGCGAGCCCAGGGCTGCAGGGTGGGGCAAGTAGGAAATTTGCCCCGGCCCTCGGCCCCACGAGGATGTCTCCCGGGCTCTCCCCGCTTCCCACCTCGCAGAGCCGCAGCATGGCCAGCAGCTGTGCAGCTCAGCTGAGCTCTGGGCTGCCAGCAAGGTAAGGGGCGGGGGCTGCGAGCTCCGGGCGGCAAGTGGGGCACTTGCCACGGCCCCCTGGCCCCACGAGGATGTCTCCTCCCGGCCCCACGAGGATGTCTCCTCCCGGCCCCCTGCAGAGCTTCAGCGTGGCCAGCAGCTGGGCAGCTCAGCTGAGCTCCTGAGTCGTCCTGCTGCTTTGAGATGCCGGCAAGGTAAGGTACGGGGGAGACTACGAGCTCCAGGGCTGCGGGGGGGAGGGCAAGTGGGGCAATTTGCCCCAGGCCCTGCAGGGGCCCCCAGACTCTCCTCTGCTTCCTCCCTTAAATCAGAACTTTTATAGGGAACCGGTTGTTAAGATTTTGGCAGCTCATCACTGGTTCTATATAAATCTATGATGCGCCAAACCTTGAATACTGCCTGCAGTTCTGGTCGCCCCATCTCAAAACAGATATACCAGAATTGTAAAAGGTGCAGAGAAGGGCAACAAAATGATTAGGGGATGGAACAGCTTCCATATGAGGAGAGATAAAAAAGATGGGGGACAAGGGTACACTTCAAACACTGTATCGCCGTAGCTGCACTGGCGCTGTCGCGTTTAAGTGAAGATGCTCCTATGCAAAGAAGCTCTTAATCCACCTCCCCGAGAGGCGCTGGCTAGGTGAGTGGGAGAGGTGCTCCTGCCGACAGGGGTGTGGATTTTTCACACCCCTGAGCAATATAGTTATAACAATATAGGTCTGTAGTAGAGACCTGGGACTATTTCTGTTTAGACAAGAGATGACTAAGGGGGATATGATAGAAGTCTATAAAATCATGACTGGTATGAAGAAAGTGACTAGGGAAGTGTTATTTACTCCTGCACATAACAGGAGAACTAGGGGTCACTTTATGAAATGAATAGGCAGCAAGTTAAAAACAAACAAAAGAAGGTATCTGTGCACACAATGCACAGGCAACCTGTGGAAATTGTTGCCGTGGGATGTTGTGAAGGCTAAAAGTATAATTGATTCAAGATAATCAGGGCATGTAACCCCATACTCTGCATGTCCCTAAACCTCTGACTACCAGGAACTGGGACTGCATGTCAGGATGGATCACTCAGAATTTCCTCTTCAGTTCATTCCTCTGAAACATGAAGCACTGGCCACTATCTGAAGACACAATATTGGGCTAGATGAACCATTGGTCTGACTCAGTATGTCCATTCTTATGTGAGTTATGAAGAGTAGAATACGGATAGAGGAAGCTAAAGACATCGGGGGAAACTCCATGGCTTGCAGGACTAAGGAGGGTTTCTTTAAAAAAAGTGAATTAGGAACAAAAGAAATCGTAGCAGTGGTGTAGGCTCATTACTAGATGGAGACTGTTTAAAAGGTTGCAGAAAAGGTGGAAGTGTTCAATAAATATGTTTTTCATGTTGGAAACCCCATGTCAGTGTATTTAGGAAGGACAAGGGTCTCCAGTGCTCTTACATTTTAGCAGCTGCATGAAGGAGAAGAGGTGGTGAAGTCCCTCCACAGCCGATTGCCAGATCTCCTGCTCCTGCTCCACACAGCACAGAGTGAGACACCCCACCAGCTGGCCCAGGACTCTGAACTCCTCCACTTCCTGACGGAGAGAAGGAGCAAAGGGAGTCACTCGCCCCTGCAGACCTAGCGCAGTGAGTCCCCCTGGCATTGCCCTAGCAGTGGGTTAGAACAGGGGGAGGCAGAGGCCACCGCAGAGAGACTGGGGACAATGAGAGCAGGAGGAGCTGTGGGGCCCATCACCAGGGGCTGAGGAAAGCTCAGCAGGGACGGAGAAATCTGGGCAGCAAAGTCAGCAAACGTTACCCCCGAGTGGGGACCCAGGTAACGAATGAACTAACGTCCAGTCTCCATCTCAAGGGCAAGTTCCTAATCCCAGCCCCTTCTCCCATCCCCCTCCCTTCTTTGACCTCAGGCCCAGGAGCTTGGAGTTACCTTGGACTCCTCTGCTCTGCCTCCTGCCTCTCTCACTCCATCCTGAGCCCCCAGAGCCCTCCCTTTCCGCGCCGCCCCAGCCTGCCTGCTCTCTCCTGCCGGCTCTCCTGCAGCCTTGTCCTCTCGTCTCCCTCCTGCAGCCCCTGCACTGGCTCCCTGCTCTTCCCCACCTGGCACCAAGCCCCTTGCCCTCCTCTCCCGGGGTCTGCACAGCCTCCCCACTCCCACTCCCCAGTTCTCTGGCGCCGTTGGCCCCGCCCATCCCTTTCTCTGTGTCCCTCCCACCTCCCTCCTTCTGTTCTGCTGCCCCAGCCTCTGGGGGCACATCATCCGAGCGCCCCCGTCCAGCTGCCGGAGGGGAGGCCCTTCCATAGGGGGGATGGAGCATCTGGAGCAGCTCAATGGCCCTGAGCATGCAGAGCAAGGGGCGTTCATCTGGCAGCCTGGCAGAAGCTGATGCCAAGGCATCCCACAGGCGTCTGACAAAGTGGGTGAACAGACACCTGTTCGGAGGCTGCTGTCAGGCAATCCTGTGTAAATGCATTGACTCTGCAGAGCAGACTTTGGTGCTAGGGGAACAGCGGGAGAGTCCTTGGAGACAGAATGATGGAACTCGACCCAAAGCCCACTGGAGTCAGAGGAAAGACCCATCGACATCAGGGCTCGTTAGATTGGACTCCTACTGAGGATCTTGCTGAGTCACTATTCTAGGCCTGCATTTTCCATGCCAGGGCATGCTGCACCGCAAGGCTGTTCAGTGTAGTTAGGAGGTGGCCAGGGTCACAGGCTGCTCACCTGGAATTTGCACTGAGACCCCATGAATTCCATCAGCCACCTGATCCTTCCCACTGCCCTCAGCCGCTCATGTACCTCCTGGATGTGGTCCAGGGAGCAGGACCTGAGAGAAACAAATTGGGACAAATTGCTAAGGAGAAGTACCAAAAATAGTCCAAGCACATAGGGAGAAAATCAGCAAGGCAAAGGCAAAATGAGTTCTAACTGTCAAGGGACATAAAAGACAATCAGAAGCAGCTCTATAAATGCATTAGGAGCAAGAGAAAGACAAAGGAAAGTGTGGGGCTACTACTCAGCAGGGAAGGAGAGCAAAGAATGGATGACACAGACAAAGCCAAGGTGTTTAATGCCTTTTTTGCTTTAGTTTTCACTAAAAAGGTTAATGACGACTAGATGCTTAACACAATATTAACAACAAGGGGCAGGAATACAGGCTAGACTAGGGAGAGAACAGGTAAAAGACAATTGAGGTCAGTTAGATGTATTCAAGTTGGCAGAGCCTCATGATATTCACCCTAGATGGAGCTAGGCAAAGAAATCGCTGAACCTTTAGGAGGGTTGAGGTCCCAAAGGACTGGAGAAGGGCAGACACAGAACCTGTCTTCAGAAAGGGGAACAAGGAGGCCCCAAGGAATTATAGACCTGTCAGCCTAACTTTGGTACCCAGAAAGATACTGAACAAGTTATTAAACAGTTTGTAAGAATCTAGAGGAGATAATAGGTAATAACAAATAGCACCATGCCAAACCAATCTAATTTCCTTCTTTGACAGGGTTACTTGCCTAGTGGATGGAGGCAGGCAGTATATGATGATGTATATGAAGTTTAGTAAGGCTTTTGACACAGTCCCACAAGACATTCTCCTAAGCAAACTAAGCCAGTCTGATCCAGATGAGATTACTATAAGGTGGGCGCCCAACTGATGGAAAGATCGTACTCAAAGAGGAGTTATCACTGACTCGCTGGCAAAGTGGGAGGGTGTCTCAAGTGAGGTCCCCCAGGGGTGTGCCTGGTCCAGTACTAATCAATATTTTCATTAAGAACTTGGTTAACGGAAAAGAGAGGATGCTTGTAAAGTTTATGGATGACACCAAGCTGGGAGCGGTTGCAAGCACTTTGGAGGACAGATTAGAATTCAAAATCAGCTTGCTAAATTGGAGAGTTGGTCTGAAGTCAACAAGATAAAATTCAGTCAAAACAAATGTGACGTAACACACTTAGGAAGGAAAATGCATAAAAACAAAGTGGGGGATAACCGGCTAGGTGGCAGTACTGCAGAAAAGGATCTGGGGCTTATCATGGATCTCACACTGAATATGAATCAACAGTGTGATGCTGTTGTGAAAAAGGGAAATGCCATTCTGAATTGTGTTAGCTTGGAGCTCTGTGTCCAGTTGCAGGCACCACGCTTTAAGAAAGATGTGAACAAACTGGGGCCAGTCCAGAGGACAGCGACAAAAATGATCAGCAGTTTAGAAAACCTGACCTGTGAAGAAAGGTTGAAGGAATTGGGCATGTTTCATCTTGAGAAGACGGAGGGGGCACCTGTAACAGTCTTCAAATACGTTAAGGGCTGTTATACAGAGGATGGTGACAAATTGTTCTCCATGTCCCCTGGAGGTAGGACAAGAAGTAATGAGCTTAATCTGCAGCAAGGGAGATTTAAGTTAAATATTAGGAAAA
The DNA here is from genome assembly GCF_016161935.1 of Mauremys reevesii. Lineage (NCBI taxonomy): Eukaryota > Metazoa > Chordata > Testudines > Geoemydidae > Mauremys > Mauremys reevesii. The sequence continues at coordinate 83,477 of NW_024100746.1, forward strand.
AGTCTAAGGGTGGCTAAGCACTGGGACAGGTGACCTAGGGAAGTGGTGGACTCCCCATCATGGAGGTTTTAAAAAACAGGCTGGACAAACACTCAACAGGGACAGTCTAGGAATGCTTGGCCCTACCTCAGTGCAGGGGGTGGAGTAGATGACCTCTTGAGATCCCTTCCAGCCCTGCACTTCTGTGATTCCTCTTCCCAGGTTCTGGGATCGAGGAGACCGAATCTCTGTTAAGGACATTTCCCTCTTTTGGGAGCACAAACCACCCACAGAATCTACTTCCTGTGGCCCCAGAACTAGAATGTTGGGGGAATCTAGCTCCGGGCTTTGGCCAGGTTGGTGGGGCCCATGGTGAACACAAAGGAATGCCAGGTTCACATGAGGGCTCAGTGGAGAACACAGCAGATCCCGCCCACGCTCCTCCACCCCCACCCCATACAGACTTTTTCAGATATAGTGGGGGCACTTGGCCCTCCAGCCCAAGAACCATTGTAGAGAACGACTCTGAGGAGCCGAAGGCACGGGGTGTCCCATGCTTGGGATTAAACAGAGCCTTGGTCCCTGAGCCCCACCCCAGCTACAGGACTAGTCCCCTTCCTGCCCCCACGCCTCCAGACCTTCAAGATGATTTGCAGCACCAGAAGGTTGGGCTCCTGATCCTCGCACACCAAGGCCTTCAGCATCTCATCCATGGTTTTCAAAGTCTGCATGCAGAGCAGAGGAGAAACCAGAGCAAGTGGAGTTACCCAGCCAGGTGATGAACCAATGCCCTGGCGTGTGACACCCCCCAGGTCATAGCAGCCCCTGGTATTACAGCTCACCCACTCACTTGTATCCGCAGGGGACCTACTACAAACTCCTCTTGGCAACAGGGCCCCACCTGTCTTTGCTCTCCCAAAAGCCCACTGCACACAGTCTATCCCACTGGGAGAGTCAGACAGGACTCCACATTTGGAGGGCAGATTTCCAGCCAAGTTTCGCCCTGGCCTATGTGCACCTGAAGCAGCCGATCTCAGGCCTGTGCCCCCAGCCACGCATGGGGATGAATGTGCTTGTGAAGGGAGTGTCTGTTCCCACTAATTGTCAGTGCATGTGAAGGATAAATGCCTACTACTGCTACCCTAGGAGGGAGTTACCCTTTATGTGGGCCGGTGCTTTGGGGCCTGTGCTTTGGTGCTGCAGGTCCTGAGCTGAAGTCCTGTCGGGGAGCTGTGATCATTACACTCTTCTGCCAGTGCCAGGTAACCCAGGGGACAGTACACGAGCGAGTGGCAGGATTCCCACTCAGTTTGGGACAGCTCAACATGGCCGGGTTGGGGCTTACTTTGGTGTCGAGAGCAGCCTCCACCTCCTCCATGGTGTGTGCGGGAGGCAGGAGAAGATGCTGGAGAAGCAGGTGGCGAGCAGGCTGGGTTGTGTCAGGATCCGCACCGGTAGCTTCATTTTGCTAAGAGAAGAGACACATGCGGATTTGGGGTCTGAGGCGGGACTGATGTGCTAATATTGCCTCAGGCTCCCAGGACATGGAAACACCTGGGGGCTCCAGCTGGCGGGTGGCAGATGAGACCAGGCCAGGGGGTGGTGGAAGGAGTGGGTGCTGCCTTCTCCCATACCCGCAGGCAGGGACTTAGTGTAGCCTGCAGCTGTCTGCTGTGACCCCACCAGCACTCACCGGCTGGGGCAGAGATCGCTGCGCTTCACCGAGAAACAACATCCTGCAAATGGCATGGACGGGAGACTAGAGCCTGCTGGCACCAAAGCGCCTCTGAACCCAGCGGCCACAGTGCAGAGGAGCCTGCCAGTCCTGCCCGCTGGGGGCAAGAGACCTCCCACCACAGCCGCCTGCACTGCGGCTGCACAGTCCAGGCCAGCACCGAGATGCTGCATCAACCCGCAGCCGGGCAGAACCGAAGCAGAGATCTAAGCCCTGCCCCTGCCCATTGCTCTCAGCCTGCTGGACAGGGCACACAGCTGTGTGCAGGGGGGCAGGAAGGTGGGGACAGCCCAGACAGCATTAACCTCTTCACCCCCACTGCCAGAGCATGGCCCCAGCACATGCAATGAGGTGCCAGGTGACTACTTGTGCTGCCCCTGCAGCCGCGCCCCTCGTGGCAGGTGGCAGCCAGTGAGGAACAGCTACGCCCACTGCTGACGCAAATCCCTCCCCCTCTCACCCCCGCAGAGACGCGATCATGGCCAATGCCGTCGCCTGCCCCATTGTCAGGAAGCCAGTGTGCAGTGGGGAGAGCTGCTCCAGCTCCTGCCCCGCCTCCTCTTCCCATTCCTGGGGAACCTATCGAGCCAACAGCGAGAGCCCAGCTCCAGCCCGCAGCATCCATCACCTTCCAGACGCCTGATGGGCAGGCTTCTGGGAAGCTTCTGGGCACTAGCGGCACTGAGAGAGAGCCCCCCATGGCACAGGCAGTGCCAAGTGCCAGGGCTCAGCCTGCCCAGCCTCTCAGCCACTGGGAGTCGCTGAGCTGCCAGTGTGACGCAGCTGGCACAGCTGGCACCGACTCCAGTCGCTCCGCTCCAGCAGCACCTAACTGCCCCTCTCCCCCCAGAGGGGACTGGTCCTGCCTCCCACGCCCCCTCCACCATATCTTCATAAGGCCACGTGGAGAGGTCACCAGGCACCGAAGGATCCTCCACCACCTACCCACTGGTGCCAGTCCACATGCACCAGCACCATCATCTGGTGCCACATTTCCTGGGGGAATCAGAAGATGGGGAGGAGCAGAGGGGAAATGCCCTGAAAACTGGCCATGCCAAGAGGCTGGCGTGTCTGGCTGCACGTAGCACTGGCTGGGGCTGGGCCGGGCAGGCTGGGTACCTCAGCTTCATGATGGCGAGCATAGCTTGCTGACGCATCACGCCGGTCAGGGAGTCGACGGACTCGTGATCAATCAGCTCCTGAGGAGACAATGTGGGGAAATGCCAGCTGGGCTCCAAGCTCCTGCAAGGCTCCGACAGGGGATCAAAGCGCAGGGCCTGCAACACGTGGGCTCGGCAGCCAGGTCGTCCTACTGCAGGCTTGATGGTGTGCAGGGCTCCAGCCGGGGAGCGCAGTGCAGGGCCTGTGCTCAGTGTCCCAGTGTCACGCGCCAGTGCTCTGCAAAGGCTCCATCAGCATTAGCACCCAAGGACTCCACCTGAGATCAGGCCCCCTTGTGCCCGGTGCTGCACACACACAGTGAAAGCCAGTCCCTGCCCCAGAGAGCTCACGAGCTAACTAGACGAGACAAGGCATGGGAGGGAAATTGAGGCACAGAGGGGGAAGTGACTTGCCCAAGGTCTTACTGCAGAACTGGGAGTAGAACCCCTGTGTGTTGAGCCCCAGCCCACTGGACCACCCACCAGCCCACGCTGTCCCACGTTCAGGGAAGGGAGGTTAGCTCTGGAAAGCTTTCTGCAGCGCTGGAGAGCAAAGACTTTCCAAATCTACGGAGCAGATTTGTTGCTAGTTCCCTAGTGGGCACTGACTGCGGAGTGTTGGGGCTCTGGGCAGGGAGACTGGCGTACACAGAGCGACCCGGTGACTTGGGAAGCTGGGTGCAAGGGAACAATCTACGTTTCAATACAGTTATATGTTTAGGAACAAAGACGGCAGGTCACACCCACAGCATGGGGGGTCCTAACCTGGGAAGCGGTGACTCTGGAAAAGACTTGGCAGTCATGGTAATCAGCTGCCCATGAGCGCCCAGTGCGGTTGGGGCCAACAGGGCTAATGCCATCCCGGGATGTACAAACAGGGCAATCTCCAGTTGTTAGAGAGGTTATTTTCCCTCTGTATTTGGCACTGGTGCGACCGCTGCTGGGATCCTGTGTCCAGGTCCAGTGCCCACAATTCAAGGAGAATGTTGATAAATTGGAGGGGGGTTAGAGAACAGCCCCAAGAGTGACTGAAGGACTGGGAAACATGCCTGATAGTGAGAGACTCAAGGAGCTCAATCAGTTCAGCTTAACGAAGAGAAAGTTACAGGGTGACTTGATGACAGTCTGTAAGTACCTACAGGGGAAGCAAATACTGGATAATGGGCTCTTCAGTCTGACTCGATCCAATGATTGGCAGCTGAAGTTCGACAAATCTGCAAAGATCTCCAGGACAATCACTAAACCCGCCAAGTAACACAGCCCCAGTGTGTGTTTTACTCACCTTTATCTTCTCCACTAGCAGGGCTTTGTTCATAAAAGCAGGCAGGCTTCTGAGGGTGCTGATGGAATCCAAGAACTTGAGTTTCTTGGCCTCGTCCTACGCCCGCAGAGATTAGACACAAACAGGAAGGTTAGCGTGGAAAGGAGCTGCCAGTGGGAGAGATGTCAGAAAGCTTCCCCCCAGTGCTGCTCAGGCTTTGATATGCCAAATGGCAGAAGGCCATTCATCCGGCAACAGGAGTGACTATCTGGGAGGGCAGGGCAGCTCTGTATGAAACCGACCAGAGAGGAGCAGATCTCACGGGGTAGGTGTCCAGAGAGGAACTACAACATGGCAGCTAAGCAGCCAGACAGTGTTAGCAGGGGCTTGACAGAGTGGGAGGAACATCTGGGTGGGATACCCTGACACCCCAATATTCACCACTGTCATGTCATTAGGATATGTTTTGTACAAAGTACATATTGTAAGGTATTGTAAAAGTCTTTATCTGCTAGACATTAATGTCTCATTGGATTGTATGTCCTATCGCTGTATGTGCAGTTATGAAGTTCAGCTATGTATGTGTTCCTGAAACACGTTGTGAGGTTCAAAACAACCTTTCAGGTACAACAGTAAAATGCCAAACAATGGCTTCTTGAGGAAATGCACACAAACAGCATAGAAACCTCTTCGAGATAACGCTACACAGTGGGAACTGTTGGACCCAGGTCGCAGCAAAAGAGTTTTCCAGCAGGTGGGAAGAGGAGATAAAAGGGGAACAATGACATCGGGGGGACCTCACGCTCCCTGCAATAAGACACCTGGAAACACCTGAGGGACAAAGATTGAACTATGAGAAGTGATGGTCTCAGGCTGGAGAGAGATTCCTAACCTGTGTAAGAAAACCTGGGAAATCCAAGCTGCACAGCAAAGAATCTTAAGAATCTGCCAGCCTGAGAATTTGCTAGTGTAGATCCTATCTATCTAGTGTGGAAAGCTTAGTTTGTATGTTGTGTTTATTTACTAAGGTAATCTGCCTTGTTCTGTTTGCTATCTCTTAGAACCACTTAAAATCTACCTCTTGTAGTTAAGAATCTTATTTCTTGTTTATACCATAACCCAGTTTGTACAATTAGTAACTGGGGGGAGGGGCAAAGAGTTGGGCATGCCTCTCTCCACATCAAGGGAGGAGTCAAATTTCATAAAACCTTTGGGTCTGTACTCCAAAGGAGGTGGGCACCAGAGTACTGGGACAAGCCCCTTCAGCTGAGTCTTCCCAGAGCTGATCTCAGGGTCTGTGTCTTTCTGGAGCTGGGAATGGCCCTGCCTGAGTGTATGGCTGAAAGTGGCTTGTGAGCTGAGCCCAGGGCCGCCCAGAGGATTCGGGGGGCTGGGGCAAAGCAATTTCAGGAGCCCCTTCCATAAAAAAAAATAGTTGCAATACTATAGTATCATGTATTTGGAAATGTAAAAAATAACCAGTGAAATACATTCAAAAATTAATTTTTAATAATTTGAAAATACACCTCTACCTCGATATAACGCTGTCTTGTGGAGCCAAAAAGTCTTACCGCATTATAGGTGAAACCGTATTATATCGAACTTGCTTTGATCCACTGGAGTGCGTAGCCCCACCCCGCAGAGCACTGCTTTACCGCTACATCCGAATTCGTGTTATATTGGGTAGTGTTCTATCGCGGCAGAGGTATACACCAAAGACATGATATTAAAACATTCAATGCTTTAATGTGTGTGTCATAACTATAAAGGGAAGGGAACTGCCCTCCTGTGTACAATACTCTAAAATCCCTCCTTGGCAGAGACACTAAAATCCTTTTACCTGTAAAGGGTTAAGAAGCTCAGGTAACCTGGCTGACACCTGACCCAAAGGACCAATAAGGAGACAAGATACTTTCAAATCTTGGGGGCGGGGAGGAGGCTTTTGTTTGTGCCCTTTGTTTTGGTGGTGTTCGCTCTTTGGACTAAGAGGGACCGGACATCAATCCATGTTCTCCAAATCTTTCTGAACAAGTCTCTCATATTTCAAACTTGTAAGTAACAGCCAGGCAAGGCGTGTTAGGTTTAACTTTGTTTTCTCAACTTGTAAATGTTCCTTTTGCTAAGAGGATGTACCTCTGTTTGCTGTAATTTTGAACCTAAGGCTAGAGGGGGTTCCTCTGGGCTCTATGAATCTGATTACCCTGTAAAGTTATTTTCCATCCTGATTTTACAGAGATGAGTTTTACCTTTCTTTCTTTAATTAAAAGCCTTCTTTTAAGAACCTGATTGATTTTTCCTTGTTTTAAGATCCAAGGGATTGACTTGGATCGGTGTTCACCAGGGACTTGGTAAAGAAGTTTCTCAAGACTATCTAGGGAAGGGAGTTAGTATTTAGGAGTGGTGGCAGCAAAACCAGATCTAAGCTGGTAGTTAAGCTTAGAGGTGTTCATGCAGGTCCCCACATCTGTACCCTAAAGTTCAGAGTGGGGAAGGAACCTTGACAGTATATATACATTTGCAATTACATAATGGGCTGTCGCTGGGGGATGGTGATGGTTGGTGCCAATGGGCCGGCGCTGCCTGGGGGTGGCGCTGCTGTTGCCCAGGGCTGGGTGGGGAGCTGGGCTCAGGGTTGGGGGGGCCTGTCAGGAGGGTGTCCAGCTCAGAGGGGCTTACCATGCTGCTTACTCCCACCTCCCCACTCTCCCATAGCCTCAGAGCGTGCCGCATCCAGGAGCTTTCCTGGCCCCTGGACAGCACTGCAGCAGCCTGGCTCCATCGGGACCTGAGCTCACAGCCCCGCGCCCTTACCGTGTGGCTCTGAGCAGGAGGTGCTCAGGCCATGCCTCCTTACCACGCAGCTCTGAGTGGGAGGAGCTCAGCCCCGCCCCCTTACCATGTGGCTCTGAGCGGGAGGTGCTCAGGCCCCGCCCCCTTACCATGCAGCTCAAGCAGGAGGTGCTCAGGCCCCGCCCCCTTACCACGCAGCTCTGAGCAGGAGGTGCTCAGGCCCCGCCCCCTTACCATGCAGCTCAAGCGGGAGGTGCTCAGGCCCCGCCCCCTTACCATGCAGCTCAAGCAGGAGGTGCTCAGGCCATGCCTCCTTACCATGCAGCTCTGCGGGAGGCGCTCTGGCCCCTCCCCCTTACCACGTGGCTCCAAGTGGGAGGAGCTCAGGCCCCGCCCAAGCCACGCTGCTTTAGCTCTGTCCAGGGCCACTCCTGGAGGCGGTGCGCTGAGGCGCCGGGGGATGGGGGCAGGCGGAGGGAGCCTCCGGCATTCTCGTGGGGGCCTCTGCGTGGCCGGGGCCTGGTGCAATTGCCCCACTTTTCCCCTCTGGGTGGCCCTGCCCAAGCCCAGGAAGACAAGGTAAAGGGGGCCCAGGCTGGCAGAACAGGCGGGCTCAGTGGTATCCCGATACATCAGGTGGCACCTCAAAGGGGCTGGAAATTGAAAGTAGACAAATTCAAACTGGAAATGTACGTTTTTAACTGAGAAAGTAATAGACCATTGGAACAACTGAGTAAGTGGCATGGTGGGTGACCTTTTGTAACTCAAAGCAGGACATTTTTAAGATGCTTTAGTTTAAACAGGAATTATTCGGGGGCTGGTCTCTGGCCTGTGTTCTACAGGAGGTCACAGTGGTCCCATCTGGCCTTAGAATCCATGCGTCTCCCGGAGAAGGGCGGATGGTGCATGTGGACAGGGCACTAGCTGACAGGTCAGAGGAGGGCTCTTAGTACCTGTTCATTGCTCGTTAGAAAGGCGTTGATGTAGTCCAGGGCCTCTTTCTCCTCCCAGTCTAGCCTCCTCAAGCAGGCGTTACAATAGACTGGTGAATCTGATCAAAGACAGAGCGGTGGTAATACCTGGGTCTGCCAAGCTGCAGGCTGGGTGACAGAGATCTTAGAGAAAACCCTTACCCCTCACTCCCGCCCCAGCAGGGGAGCAGCCCCGATGCACAGCAGGGTCTGGCACAGCGATTCCTGGATTCCCCACCTCTTTGCTGCCCAGCCCAGCAAAGATCCAGTCAGAGCCCTGGTTCCCAACAGCCACCCCACTTCCCCGCCCAGCATGCAGGCTCAGTCTGGGGATTTGGGAGCGCCACATCTGGAAGGAGGGATGATGTCAGGCCATGAGTGGTGTCCCAACTCTCCAGGCCATTGCTGGAGGGGGCAGAGGGACTGGCAGTGAATTGGTCTGGTCCTCGTGTAGGAGAGGGAACAGTTGCCCAGTCTGTGTGAGAGATGGGGACCCAGAGCCTGCCCGTTCTGCTTATTCTGACTGCCTCTCCTGCCACCAACAGCCAGTCAGAGCCATCGGGTGTAACCTGGGCAGGCACTGGGCTCCCATCGTCAACACTCCCCCCCAAATGCCCTGTGCTGGGACATGCAACAAAGGAGCCAGCAGATGGGGCTGCAACACCAGGGGGCATCTTATGCTCTGGCCGGTGCCCTGCAATCCTAGGCTTTAACAACCCACCCTGCACCAAGTAGCCCCTTCGACGGGTGGAAAATATCTTCCAACCCTGCAGCGTGACAGATCAGGGTGGGCGATTCAGTCAGTCTCCACCCCATGCTTCAGCTGCCGTTTCTAATGCCCCAATCAGCTCTAGAGGCTGCAGCTGCTGCCAGCAGGAGGGGCCATTCCCCCCTGCCGGGGTTTTCCTGTCTCTCCATCTCATGGCAGCCCAGAGCAGTACAAGGTCTATGGACCTTCTCCCCCCAGTGACACCCTAGTCCTGCCACCCAACCCCCAGAGGGGCCAAGCCCCACCGCAATGCAGGGCCATGGCCCCGGCCATTTCTGCAGCCCCCTCCGCCCACCCAGGAGGCGCCCACTCACCGGCACGGAAGGGCTGAGGCACACACAGCTCCTGCTTCCGCTGTGGGCTCTTTCGCCAACTCTTCCGTTGGGGAGGTTCCGTCTCCTCCCAGGCACGGATGGGCTTTGAGGGGGCCTTGGGGACTTCTCAGCCATCCTGCAAGAAGCCAGGACAAGGCATTGCTTGTGAGTGACGAGAGGCGACTGCCCCGTTCAGCATCAGGGCCAGCCCAATTATTTCTGTTCCACCAGCGCCTACAGATGCCAGCTGAGATCAGGGCCCTGTTGCACCAGGTGCTGCAGACAATCCCTGGGCCACAGGGCTCAGACTCTAACTAGCCAAGGCAGCCAGCAGGGAAACAAGTGAAGGGATGTGCTCAAAGTCACCCAGCCAGTCAGCAGGACAGGCAGGATTAGAACCCAGGTCTCCTTATGCCCAGCCAGCACCCCATCCCGCAGGCCAAACGGCCTCCCTGGGTCACTCCCACCTCTCCTTCTGCTGGTTCACAAGCTGCTCAGCAGACAGGCTGGATCCAGCCACTCAGGATTCTTCCTGCCCAGGGAAATTACCCTAATCCCTTCCCCCAGGAATATTGGGGCCATGGCAGTTCCCAGGTGGGCGAGGCCAGGGGGGTGGGGCAGCTGGGGCGGGCTCGTGAGCAGCAGGAGTTGCTCACACCCCTCCCCCCCGTGAAAGGGCAGGAGCAGAAGGTGGGAGAGCAGCAGAGAGGCTGGTACCTTCTCTTCCAACGTGCCCAACCTCAATTGCATTTATCCTGACCACCCCCTGCAGGGCAGGGCCTGGCTGCTACCCCCCACTGAACAGACAGGGAACTGTGGCACAGAGGGAATAAGGGACTTGCCCAAGGCTACGCAGACTATCTCTGGCAGAGCTGGGAAATGGCCATGGGTCTCCTGGGTCCCAGGCTGGCACCTTCTCTTCCAACCTCTTGCCCCCTTTGTCCCTGGTTCAGTGTGAGCTGAGAGAGCTCTCTGGGGCACAGGAGCTGGCTTGTGCCCAGATGGAACAACGTTGCCTATTGCACAGATCTCACTTTTCCCAAACATTGAAAATGCTGCTAAAACCATCCCAGGGCCCGCCAGGATCCCTGCAGCTGGTCATTGCAAAGTTGTGAACTGTTCCCTGGCCTCCCAGAGTGGGGCAGTGGGAGAGGGTGGGGCTGGCCCAAGGCCCTGCTGGATGGCGGCTCATGTGTATGGGGTCCCAGTGCTACAAAGCTGTGTGCCAGGGGCCACGCTTTCTGGGGGTTTCACGGCTCATCTCTCCAAGGCCTGGGTGGCAGCAGCCGCTGGAAAGCATCCCAGGCCTGATTCCCCCCATGATGGGTCTCCTAAATGGCCCCTGCTCTGGGGGGCTCTATTCTCACTCAATGTCTCCTGCTGACTCTCCAGCAGCTGCACGGCAGGTGTCCTAATGCAGCCCTAGCCCTGTCCAGAGCTCAGGGGCACTGTCCTGGCATCGGACTGTCTTGGTAAATAGAACAATGGCTCCTGGCAACCTGAGAATGCCTGTTCCCCTGGCATCCTCAGTGCCATTCCCTATGGAAGTGATGGGGTCAGCAAAGGTGATGGAGGTGGTCAGGCCTAGCTCGCTAATGACATTCCAGGTGCAGGGGGCGAGGTGCAGAGCCAGGGAGGAGATTGGGGAGGCAGGAGTGGGACATTGTGATGTGGCGCGGGCGGAACTAGCTCCCACAGCTGAATGCTCCGCAACACTGGCGGATTCAGATCAAACCTAGATCAGGCTCCAAATTCACAGCTGGCCCTCCTCTGATCCAGAGCGGCTGAGACTCCAGCGCTCTGTGGAAGAGACCAACAAACACCAGATCGTGTGGTGGGCTTCCGTCTGAGACTATCTCGTGGTTGGAAGGGAGATGCCAAGTGCCGGCATATCCACCACTCACGCCGCAGCTGCCTGGGAATGAGCCAGGATCAGAGCATCGGATAGCGCGCAAAGCCCAGATCAGCACCCCAGGCCTGCGAGGACCCGCACCGTCTGGGGTGGTTGATTTCACCAGAGAGGAGCTTCCCACAGACTCTCCAGCTCCTCACCTCTCATGCTTCTTCCCATTTGCCTTTCTTCACTGCCACATGGACCAAGTTGGCCACCAGCTGCCTCCCTGTCTGGACACTTACCTGGCCCCATCATGGCAGTGGCTGAGCAGAGGTGGCCAATAGAAGATTCTCCTACCTGGAGTCAGGGGTGGGCAAAAGCTGGTGTGTATATGGTCCACCCACTTTCTGCTGCCGGTGGCAGAGCTGAAACGGCTGGCGCTGCGTTCCTCAGCAGCTCGTGCCGGCGCTCGCTCTGCCCGAGCCCAGCCGGGCTGTGAGGGGGTGAGGCTGTGCCAGCCAGCAGGGGCATGTCACAATGGGCAGGCAAGTCACAAGCCAGCCAGTGTGTGACTCCCCAGCCATGGGATGCCCCAGCCCAGACTGGTTCTGGCCTCGCAGGGTTTAAGAGCCTGTCCTTCCCCACCGGGGTCATGAGAGGGACCTTCCACTCCCCACAGTCACAGACATTCGGCTGGAAGGGACTGCTGGACTTGTCTAGTCCCAGCTCCTGCAGACCCCAGGCCAGAGCCCCTCCCTGCGTCCATGCAGCTGAAGCCAGGAGGTTGCCGGATGGATCCCTGAGTGGAAGAATCACTTCCATCCCGGCTCCTCCTCCTCGTGACAGTACAGAACGGGGGTTCCCGAACTCTCTCCTCCTCCAGCTCCCAGCCCATGCTTTAAGAGCAGCCCCCGCCCCCCGCCCAACTGAGTCTCAGGCCTTGCTAGCCACTCCGTGCCACAGCAGCCCCAGGAGATGATTGTTGCGGGGGTCTCAGCCCAGGGAAGGCAGTGACTCCTAGAAGCAGGGAAAGCAGCAGCACCATAGCTCAGGGAAGTCTGGCAATGCCAGTGGCTGGCTGGGGTCTGACAGCCCAGGCACCCAGAGCAGATTGTCAAAGGCCAAAACCCTCTCACCACCGGCTCTGTAGCTCCCCTTGCTTTTGGTCTGTCTTAGGCACCATCCTGGCCCTCATCCCCATGGCATCAGAGCACTGCCCAACCTCGATTGCATTTAATCTAACCACCCCCTGCAGGGCAGGGCCTGGCTGCTACCCCCCACTGAACAGACAGGGAACTGTGGCACAGAGGGAATAAGGGACTTGCCCGAGGCCACGCAGAGTATCTGTGTCAGAGCTGGGAAATGACCATGGGTCTCCTGGGTCTCAGACTGTTGCCTTTGTCAGGCAGGAGCAAGTTCCTGGCCCTGGAGTGATGTTGAGCAGACTGAGCTGCTGCTGTGAGACTGATATAGCTGCTCTGGGAGTCACAAGGCCAGTTCCTGGCTTGTGGATTGGCTGGAGCCCAGCACAGGAGGGACTCAGCCCCTTACAAATGGCTCCCAGGGCGCTTGGCTCCCGGCCCCGCTGGGTACTGACATGCCAGGTGCAGAGGGTGAGGTGCAGCGCCAGGGAGGAGATTGGGGAGGCAGGCGCACTGAGGTGGGGCTGAGCGGGCAGGTGCTGAGGAGCTGCAGCTGGCTGGCCAGCAGAGAGGAGGAGCAGCAGCTCGGCTCTGGAGGGCCCAGCTGCAGTTCCACACTGGGCGCTGCCAGAGCCTGGCAGGTGGCTGGCTGAAGTGGCACGCTGTGCTTTGGTGTGGGCAGGAGCTAGCTCCCCACATCTGAACGCTCCGCAGCACCGGCGGATTCAGATCCAAACCCGGATCTGGCTCCACCACAGCTGGCCCTCCCCAATCTGGAGTGGCTGAGACTCCAGCGCTCTGTGGAAGAGGCCAACAAATGGCAGCTCCTGGGGTGGGCTTACCCCCCGCCACAAGGCAATCTCGTGCTGGGAAGGGAGATGCCCAGAGCTGGCAGCTCCACCACTCACATTCCCAGCTTCCTGGGAATGAGCCAGGATTAGAGCCCTGGGTAGCGCGCGAAGCCCGGATCAGCACCCTCAGGCCTGCGAAGGACCCACACTGTCTGGGGGTTGTTGATTTCACAAGAGAGGGGCTTCCACAGACTCTCCAACTCTCTCACTGTGACAAAGTGGGACTGTTCTTAATGTTTCCTGAATACTGTAGGGGTGCCTCAGTTTCCCTCTGCATTTCTTAAGTCTCTAGGTGGTGGGATAAAGGCCAGTGTGCATAAATGGCTGACACTGTTTCCGGGCAGCTAATGGCCGGGCCCTTCCTCTGCAAGGGGATGCTAAAGGTGTTGGAGAACAAAGAGATCAGGTGACCTCCTGGCCCGGGAAAGAGACAAAGGCCAGAGAGCAGGGGCTGGAGAGTTTCCGTTTGGAGCTGGCTGGGGATGAGGAGTGAAGTGCAGACGTGGGTGTCTGGCTCACTGCCCCCCAAAATGGACCCGGCTAAGGGGTCCTGTTCTCTGGACCTACAAGCTCTGTTTTAGACCGTGTTCCTGTCATCTAATAAACCTCTATTTTACTGGCTGGCTAAGAGTCCCATCTGACTGCGAAGTGGGGGTGCAGGACCCTCTGGCTTCTCTAGGACCCTGCCTGGGCAGACTTGCTGTGGGAAGCACAAGGAGGGGCAGAGGATGCTGAATGCTCCAAGGTCAGACCCAGGAAGCTGGAAGCCCTGTGAGCTTCTGGCCCAGAAGAGCCTGCTCACAGAGAGGAGACTTCACCAGACTCCTGACTGGCTTCATAGGGAGCAGCTCCAGAGTATTGCCCAGGGACTCCATGACACACACCTCTTATACTTCTTCCCATTTGCCTTTCATCACCCCCACATGGCCCAAGTTGGCCACCAGCTACCCCCCTGTCTGGACCCTTACCTGGCCCCATCATAGCAGCGGCTGGGCATGCGGGTGTTGTTGAATTTAGTGTCTCAACCCCCCCATGGAGCAGGGACTTGCTCTCCCTAGTTTGCTCAGGCCCAGAGTGTCAAGGACTCATCTGATCTCACTCAGAGCTGGGAACTGAACACATCTCTCCTGAGTCCCAGCCCAATGCCTCATCTACCAGCCTGTGCCGCCTTCCATGCCTTGCCACCAGCCCCGCTAAACCCTCCTCCTTGTCTCCGTCCCCTCTGGGCTTGACTGGTGCGACCCCTTCTGTTTAGCCGCCCCAGACTCCCTCCTGTGCACATGCCGCTGCCCACTTCCTCACTGGCACCGGGCTAGACAGCCAGCACCAGGGCACTTGGCAGCCAGGCGCTCGCAGAAGGCTCGGTGTGGCTGGCGATGCAATGGAAAAGCAGAGGTGGGCAATAGAAGATTCTCCTACCTGGAGTCAGGAGTGGGCAAAAGCCGGTGTGTATATGGTCCACCCACTTTCTGCTGCCGGTGGCAGAGCTGAAACGGCTGGCTCAGCGTTCCTCAGCAGCACGTGCAAGCACTTGCTCTGTCAGAGCCAAGCCTGGCAATGAGGGGATGAGGCTGTGCCAGCCAGCAGGGGGCATGTCACAATGGGCAGGTGAGTCACAAGCCAGCCAGTGTGTGACTCCCCAGCCATGGGATGCCCCAGCCCAGACTGGTTCTGGCCTCGCAGGGTTTAAGAGCCAGTCCTTCCCCACCGGGGTCATGGGAGGGACCTGTGACGGGTTGGATCACAGAACCCCCCCGGGAGCTGCCACCTGATGTGCCAAGACTACCTCTGCTCCTGTTTTCCCTGCCAGCTCAGGACTCCAGCACCCTGTCTTGCTAAGCCAGACACTCCCGTCTGCTCCAACAAAGACCCAGGGTCTGAATTACTTGCCCCAAAGCTGCAGGTTTACCTGAAAATAGCTCACAGAAGTGTGTTTGTCTTTAGCACTCAGATGCCCAACTCCCAATGGCGTCTAAACCCAAATAAATCCGTTTTACCTTGTATAAAGCTTATGCAGGGTAAACTCATAAATTGTTCACCCTCTATAACACTGATAGAGAGAGATGCGCAGTTCTTTGCTCCCCCAGGTATTAATACATACTCTGAGTTAATTAATAAGTAAAAAGTGATTTTATTAAACACAGAAAGTAGGATTTAAGTGGTTCCAAGTAGTAACAGACAGAACAAAGTAAGTCACCAAGCAAAATAAAATAAAATGCGCAAATCTATGTCTAATCAAACACTGAATACTGATAAGATCCTCACCAGTTCCGGAAGGCTCCCTTTTACAGACTAATCTCCTTTTAACCTGGGTCCAGCAATCACTCACACCCCTTTGTTGCAGTTTCCTCCAAATATCCTGGGGGTGGGGAGGCTCTCTCTTTAGCCAGATGAAGACAAAATGGAGGGTTCTCCCAGGGGTTTAAATAGACTTTCTCTTGTGGGTGGAGATCCCCCTCCTCACTCCTATGGAAAGTCCAGCTCCAAGATGGAGTCCTGGAGTCACCTGGGCAAGTCACATGTCCATGCATGACTCACAGTCTTTACAGGTAGAAGCCATTGTCCACATGATATCTTGTATGTCTCCAGGAAGACTTCTTATGGGGACTGGAGCATTCCAAGATGCATTGTTCCCCAAGTGCTTCCTGATCGGGTACTTAACCTTGCGAATTCCTTCCTAAAGAAGCTGACCAAATGCCAAACAAAGCTTACTTAGAAATCAAGCAAGTATACAGCCAATATTCTTAACCTCAAGTACAAAATGGTAGATGTGTCCAAATAGGATGACTAGATATAGTAGACCATAACCTTTACAGAGATATGTTACATGGCACAGGCAGCACAAAACATATTCCAGCTATGTCCTATTTTCATAAAGACTTATGGGAGGTACCGTCACAGGACCTTCCGCTCCCCACAGTCACAGACGTTAGGCCAGAAGGGACCACTGGGCTCATCTAGTCCCAGCTCGTGCAGACCCCAGGCCAGAGCCCCTCCTCGTATCTATGCAGCTGGAGCCAGGGGGTTCCCCAGATCCCCGAGTGGGAGCATCAGTTCCATCCTGGCTCCTCCTCCTTGTGACAGCGCAGAATGGGGGTTCTTGAACTCTCCCTACCCCCAGCTCCCATTCCCAGCTCACGCGGGCGGCTCTTTGCACCTGCCCAAGCTGCCGGGTGCCTTGGCCATGGGATGTAAAACGGCCCCATCTCTGCTTCCCCTTCCACCACGGCAACAACACACAAGCTGCTTTAAGAGCAGCCTCCTGTGCCTCCCCACCAGCTGAGTCTCAGGCCTTGCTAGCTGCTCAGTGCCTCGGCAGTCCCAGGAGATGATTGCTGCAGGGGTCTTGTGTGACATTATGAGTCTGATCTAATATCTCACTGAAGAAAAACAGGGCCAGAAAGAGTTAATTAACTCGCAGACTAACCTGACCCAGGGCTGAATTTTAGAAACTGGTTAGGAAGATGTGTAAATGAATAGAGCTTTGAAATGCAGGTCTGCATTGTTAGAGGTAGAAGGGTAGGTGTTTGCTCAGGTCTTATGTGATGTAAGCAAACAAGACTTGTTTATTGCTATGGCTTTAATTTAAAGATCAAAAAAGGAATATTAACATTTAGGAAGATGCTTGAGTGAAATAGTATTATTTTCTATGTGTCTCTTTGAAGGTTGTGGTAACCCGTATCTGAACTATTTAATGGCTAAATTACCCTGTGTTAATTGCCAGGATGTTTGGGAGAAGGAGCATTAGGCCTATTGTTTTCTCAAGCCAAAAGGCTGCTGGAAATGTATAAGAACCCTAGGACATGATCCTACTTCATCTCAGATCTGCTTTGGGTTTCAAGAGGGGGAAACCTTAAGCCATAAGGATTGAGATCCCCAGTCACTGACTGGAGTCACCCTGAATATGGACATTGGACCATAAACTATGGACTATTTCTAAAAGGACTTTTGGCAACTACAAGCTCACCTCTACTATGTATCTGAACCTCAAGAACTGAATTCAAGTCTGTATGTATATTGGTCTTTTAACCAACACTCTCTCGCTTTTCTTTTGTAATAAATTTTAGCTTAGTTAATAAGAATTGGCTATAGCGTGTATTTTAGGTAAGATCTAGTTAATTGGACCTGGGTATGTGGCTGATCCTTTGAGATTGGAAGAACCTTTTATTTTATATGATGAGATAAGATTTTCAGTAATCATCATCATAGCTGGCGTGTGTGTCTGGATGGAGGCTTGAGGTTGGGCACTTTAAGGGAACTGCAGTGTTTGAACTTCTGAGTAACCAGTGAGGTACTGTAGAAGCTGTTCTGTGCTGGCTTGGTAAATCTAAGTATTGGAATAACCACCAGCTTCTGGGGTTTGTCTGCCCCATTCTGTTTGCAGTTCACCCTAATTGAGTGACCTCAGCTGGCTCCCACGGGCAGCACTGTCACATCTTGGCCCAGGGGGAGGCAGTGACTCCTAGAAGCAGGGAGAGCAGCAGCACCATAGATCAGGGAGGTCTGGCAATGCCAGTGGCTGGCTGGGATCTGACAGCCCAGGCACCCAGAGCAGTCTCTGGCCAGGGGCTGCAAAGGGGAGGGATCCAGGGAGCACGGGTCAGCCATGCCCCACCAGTGCCAGCTGCCACAACCATCCTGGTGGGCCATGGCTGGGCCCCAGGTTACAGCAGCCGTGTGGCTGCTCTCTCACCCTCGGGGAGCCCACTGCGCCCAGGGTCAGGGGGCATCAAGGTGGCACAGACTCACGTTTGCCCCCAGCCCCTTCCATTTCTGCCCCGACTGTCTGTCAGCCAGTGACAAGGATCAGGGCCTAGGACCCTGGGAAACGCCCCCGGAGCGGCAGGCGGCTGTGGGGTGTCAGTTCAGTTCCATCAGGGTTCGGGATTTACCACTCCTCTCCGGCGTCCATGGGGGTCTCCTGCCACCCCCAAGGGACCCAGCCAGACTCTGGGCCTCCTTCTGGCGCAGTGTTTGGGGCTGTCAGGCGACCCCTTTAGTGGCAGAGGCTCTGATGCCCGTAGGTTCCTGTTGAATGGGAGCACCCTAGCAGTCAGTGGCTGTTACAGGCTAGCCGGGTAAAAGGTTACACAAGGTGTTTCTTCAAGTCGTTTCTCTCTCAACAGAAAATTGACTTTAAAGGTTGTCAGAATAAATCCCATCTGCAATAGAATTAACTGACGTCTAGAGCAGGTCTGCAGTCTCAGTCTCACCTAGTCCCTCACCCCAACCTTTGGAGCGAGGTGTTACTTCAGAATTCTTTAGTCCAAAGGGGGTAAATTACACCAAATAAACTTGTCCCAGAGTAGCCATCATTCCCCGTATTGCTAACAGAAAGAAAAACAAGGTGACATTCAGTATTACAATATCCTTCAGGTTATCACATAATTAATCTCCCATTCTTTAATTAAGAATTAACTTCATGTTTAATTTCATTTTCCTTAGTAACAAGAACATAAACAAAGATGAACAAATCCTGTATGTTAATGTGAAAGTAGAATGAATTATATTGTAAAAATAAGAATGGATTAAAGAAATGTTGTATGTACCTTTGAGCAGAAATAAGAAATGTTGAAATACAGGTGCCAGGAAAAGAAACATTAGGCATAAACAATGGTGCTAATGGCGAAACATTAACAGAAGATCGGTAATAGTTAGTAAGGAAATAAGATCTGCATGCCTAGCCCAGCAGGGCTGGCTCCAGAGCCCAGTGCTCCAAGCACGCGCTTGGGCGGCATTTTACCAGGAGGGCGGCAGGCGGCTCCGGCGGACCTTCCGCAGTCATGCCTGCGGGAGGTCCACCGGAGCCCCGGGAGCAGTGGACCTCCCGCAGGCATGACTGCGGAGGGTCAGCTGGTCCCGCGGCTCGTGTGGCACGTCTGCAGGAGGTCCCCCGGAGCCGTGGGACTGGAGACCACCAGAGCGACCGGGGCGGCGGAATTCGTAGAGCCGCCCCTGTAGCCCAGGTAAATGTATCTGATTCTGCTTCCTTTGTTATCTTGTTAAGTTCTCACCCTTTTATCTGTATAAATAAGATAGTTTGTGTCTTGCATGCGGCTCACATGATCTGGGTGTTATTAGCAGAGCGCTGTGCTAATAAAACAGAGTGGTCTGACAAACTGTGAGACCTAAGTCTAACTTTGACACGGGTGTTGAGTGACATACCAGGCAGAACCGGAGCCAGGGTTCATGTCCATGCCAGAGGTCAAAGCCGGGTGGTCGGAAGTACGAGCCAAAGTCCATATCCACGCAAAGGTCGAAGCCATGTAGTCGAAATCGGAGAGGTTGGGGAAGATCAGGAGGAGAAGGAGGCAATGCTGTGGAGCGGGTGGCTGGAGGGCCTGCAGCGAGGCTAGAGAAAGGCAAGGAGAATACTGAGCCGGGGTTCATAGCCCAAATCCGGAGCCAAGAAGGGTCATGCTAAAGTCATAGCCAGAGCCCGGAGTCAAGAGTCCAGCCAGAGTCAACAGCGAAGAACCCAGAGGGCAGGGCAGGGCAGGGCAGGGCAGGGTGGTACATGCGGGCGGGAATGAGGATTGCTTACTGGAGCCCTGGAGACCCCTCATCGGGGACTCCTTCCTAGCAATAACAGAAGAACAGTGGGATGACAAAGATGTCTCTGAGCCTGGGGACCAAGCCAAGGGAGCTCCCATCCAGGCTGTGTGCCAGGACCCCGTCACCCTCCCTGTTCATTTCACACGCACAGACCCCCTGGCCGGAGGGGAGACTAAAGGGCAGAAGCGAAGGTGCCCCTGGGGGAAAGGCTCTAGGACGGGACCCAGTCCACTTCCCAGATCTACACCCAGGATTGTGTGACCAGGCCCACAACCCTTCCTCTGCGTCTCAGTTCCCACCTGCCAGACGGGGAGGCTCCTCCCCTGCCCCAGGGTGTTCGGGGGGAGTTTCATTCCTGGCTGGGAAGGGTTCAGATACCAGGTGGGTGGATTGGGCCCCGGCTGGGGATTGGTCGGACATTCGCTGTGTCAGGGGTGACAGGGGCCATGGGAAGGTCTGAGCAGTGACGACGGGGGAGGGGCTCCACGTCAGGCCACCCCTCCCAGACTGCAATGGCTATTGAGCACAACCCCTGGCTCTGCGGATGCTCTCACTTCTGGGCCAGCCCCACAGCCTGATTCTTCCCAACCAGTATCTGGCCTGGCCCCAGCTCCAGGGGTCGGGGTGGGGCAGGGTGCCCAGAGCGAGGTGCTCGGCCTTGGTTTCTCTCAGTGCTGCGGGCTCTATGGCCGCTCCCCCCAGCCCTTCCCCCCAGGCACAGGGAGACAGAGCAGTACCTGTGGCAGAGGGTGGGAGCTGGTCATGCGAACAGGGGGCGGGTCTTCAAGGCTGCCCCACGGAGCACAGCCCCTGCAGGGCGTCCGGCACCTGGCCCAAGACCCTGATGTTAAATAGTTGGACCATGATGTAGGCTGTGATGTCCCCCTGTTGCAAGGGAACAAGGATCAATCAGAGACTCCGACGCCCACGAGAACGAAGGGTATTAACGGCACCGGGAGCCAGCAACATTTCCTCCCCACGTCTGAGGGACGGATTCCCCCGCCCAACCCCCGAGATGAAATCTTCTCTCTTCTCTGGTGACTTCCATCCCCTCTCTCACCATTGTGAATGAATTCCTGCCCCCGCTTCTCTCAGTCCCCCTGAGAGCTGGTCTACCTCCCAGCCGAGCTGGGGATTCAGCTCCGCTCCCTAGAGTCCCCTCAGCCACCCTCGCCCCCCGCCTCACCCTGCCCGCCTCACCCACACCCGGCACTGCCCGCCTCACCCACGCCCGGCACTGCCCGCCTCACCCACGCCCGGCACTGCCCGCCTCACCCACACCCAGCACTGTTGTTCTCTCACCTTGGGACTCCCGTCGGTAAGAACTGATTTCACTGATTTGATGCACAGGTGTTTCTGGCTGGCCAGCCCCGGAACTGGAAGAGACGGGCACACAGCGTCACTAAGCCAGAGCCACAGACTAGCTCCGCATGGCCTGGGGCAGGATCACAAAGTCCCCCCACCTCATTGTAACAATGTACCCGTGTGTCACCAACAAGGCCACCTGGTGAGGGCTGCCATGCTCATCCTCACTCCCCTCCTCCCCATCTCTGAGTGCCCCTTGCAGGCTGGGCCCAGGCAGGGGCACCACACCCACACCTGTCCCCAGCCATGGCTGGTGCAGGCAGGCTCACCCTCAGTGTCCGAGTGTGCAGAGCTTTGGGGTGTGTCTGCCCAGCACAGCATGGGAGCACGGGGGGGACTGTCCATTGCTACAGGGAGCAGGTCACACCCAGGGCCCTGCAGCCAGACCCACGGGCCCTGAAGCTGCAAAGCGGGCCCTGTGCTGCACCAGGCGCTCGCACTGACATGATATACGGGAAGTCTCTGAGCTCTTGCTCCTGCTCCTACCTTCAGCACCAATAACATATGACATCAGGGCCAGGATCCCCACACGGGTATCTCCCCTGCCCATCAACAGTTTTCGATGGAAAATCCCCAACAGCTGTGATGGATGGGAACGGGCTACGGGGAATAGGAAACAGAATGATGGGCAGTGAGGAGTGAGCTCTCCTCTCCTGTGCTGAATCAGGGATCTGGGCCCAGCAGCGGGAGCTTCGAGGCACCCCATGCACCGCTCGTCTGGGCTGCAGCCTCTCACCACCACCCCCTTACCGAGTTGCAGGAAGACGTGGGGAATCTCTGTGTGGTTCTCCCTGCAGAGCTGATAGGGCCGCTGAGCTTTGGAAGTGACCTGCAGGGAGATGGGAACAGGTCAGAGGAGCCTGCTCGCTCAAACAGGAACCTCCCAAAGGGACCAGGGCCCGATTCTGCAACTCCTCAGACTCCAGTGCAGATTCACACTGATGGGGCTAGGAGTAGGATTCAGAACCGGATTGGGCCATGTGACCATCGCAGACCCTGCGGTACGGACTGTGTATGACATAGCCAGAGCCCTGAGAAGGGACTAAAGGGCCTGATCCTGCTCTCACTTATACCAGAGTAAATCAGGAGAAACGCCCCTGGACTCCACACAAGAGAGGAGAACTGGGCCCACAGACACTGCGCGGTGCTGAGCACTGGCGACTCCCGCTGTATGGGATGCTGAGGGCACAGGGAGGTCTCCAGTACAGGGGGTGGGGAGCACTGTGCACGCTACGGATGCCTGCTGGCGTCCCCGAGATCTACTGGCCCCAGCACACCCATGCCAGCCCCACTTCCGCATACCTGGTAGCTCAGCGTGTGGGAGATGGCCGCCACATACACCTCTGGGATCGGGTTCTTGGAGGAAGAGGCCTGCAAGATCTGTCCCAGAACCTGCAACAGACAGGGAGAGATGTCGGGCAGAGCCGGCACAGGGGAGCAGCAGGTCCCAGCTGCACTGACATCAACTCATCAGCCACAGAGGTGTCTGCTTCACCCCTGGCTGAAGGCTCTGGGGAGAAAGAGGTTCTCATCACCCTGGAAGGGTGGTGAAGGGGGAAATTCTGCTTAGTGCAGAGGTCCAGATTCTGCTCTGACCCTGGGGCAGCAGCTCACTGGCCATGATGGAGTCACTCCTGCCTGACATGGGTGGGATTGGGAATTGGAGCCCCAGATCTGAGCAACCCTGACACGTGGACTGTTGGAGTTCTGGATCCTGGTCCAGAGTCGGCCTCTCAGGCAGCCCTCCTCCACACAGTGAGAGCCATGAGCGCTCTGCAGCCTGGGTGCTGGCTGGGTGTATGCTCTGCACCCTTGTGGAGCTGGTGAGAGATCTCCTTCCCTTCCTCCCTCCCTCCCCAGCTCCTCTGCACAAACCTGACAGGCAGGGGGGAGTGCCACTCAAACACACAGACTTAACTCGGACCCTGCGGGTGGGGGGGTTGAATGAATGGTGTGGGGCAGCCTGGGAAATTTGGAAAGAAAACAAAGATGCTGCCGGACAGGAGCCCTGAGCTGGGGCAGGGCGGGCGCTGCTGGCAGAAGAGCCGGCTGCTGGTAAAAGGGGATTTGTGTCAACTCTCAGCCTTCAGCAGACAGGAGCTGAGACCACTAACCAGCCCACCATGCTGAGCTCACCCAGCCCGCCAGCACCACCCAGAGTACGGTCCGGCTGGACTGACCCCAGGGCACGGGGCAGAGTCTGTGTGTGTCGAGCCAGGCGTGCAGGCGGGGGTGGGGGGGACACAGCTGTTTTGCTGTAAGCTGTGCTGTGTAACCCCTACTGGGGATCCTGGCCTGGGTCTGCTCCGGCCTTTGCAGGGGTCACAGAACAGTGTTGTGCTGTTGTTATGTGTGATGGTTGTTCCAGGAGTTAACTCTGACCCCCTAGGAGGGGGGTTGGTGTTGGGACCCCTTCCCAGCCCTGGGAACCCCCATCCAACATCCTGCAGCTGATCTGACAGCTCACTTGCTGGCCCATGGAGCCTGCAGGGAACGCCCCCCACCTCCTCACCTTGGTGATGTAAAAGGCCTCGATGTTCTTCCCGTACAGAGCCAGGAGCAGGGGGATGTCCCCATAGATCTGGTTTTGCAGCTCCTTCCTGGGCAGCAGGATGTTCAGCACTGGCCCCAGGGCCTTGAGGACAGCCAGTTTGACCTGTCGAGAGATGGGTACGGGGTCACTGCTGGCTTGGTCCCCTGCGGCTCAGTCACTGGATCCAGTACTTCTCCTTCCAGCACTGGCTCAGGCACCCAGAGCAGTAGGGACCAGCCTGAGATGCAGGGAGACCAGTTTGGCCTCTATGCTGCAGGAGGACATTGGCCAAGGAATCCTGGCTCTTAGCCCTCCACCTCCACAGCCCCCAGCATCCGGTGACATTATCCACCCCAAGACAGGAGAGATTTCCACCCGGGTCTGCTCCTTACAAAGGGGCCAGGGGCGAAAGGGCTTGTGGGGAGATGCAGAGCGAGCGCCCCGTGGCCACAGTGCCTGTGCGAGCCCCTCACCTCTGTGTCCTCGCTGGGCAGCCAGGCGCTGAGGAGGTACCGGTACGTGGGGAGCAGGTGTGCAGAGAAGCGCTGGAGCGTGATTTGTGGATAGGTGCTCCTCTCCCAGCTCCTCAGGTAAGTGCTGATTGCCCCACACGTGCACTCCAGGGCTGTTGGGGGGCAGGGGGCAAAGGGCAGCTCAGTCCAGGGCTGAGACATGGTTCATTACAGAGCAGCTCAAACTCTGCACTCTCAGGAACTTCAGTCTCTGCAGGGGTCTACTCCCACCTAGCCCCCTGTGTGCCAGGGTTCATGCTGCAGACTCTGCCCCTGCCCTCTGGGGTTCATGCTGCAGACTCTGCCCCCTGGGGTTCATGCTGCACTCTCCGGCCCCTCCTTCCCAGGGTTCATGCCGCAGCCTCCAGCGGGCAGACAGTGACGTAGGATTGCCAACCCTCCAGGATTGCCCCGGATCTCCAGCAATCAAAGCTGAATCTTTCATGAAAGATTATGTCATGTGATGAAACCTCCAGGAATACATTCAACCAAACTGGCAACCCTAAGTGAGGGTCCTCGGGGCATGACATGAGTCCCTGCAGTCAGCAGGCGTGACAGAGACAAGGCCGGGCCCTGATGCCATGGAGCCAATGATGACACACCTGTCAGTGTGCCGAGATCCAGCACCTACACACCCTTTCCCCAAGACATGGAGGGAACCAAGACCTCCGCTAAAAAGTGCCTTCCATGTACAGGTGTTTCTACGACTCCCACCATCAGAGTAACTGGAGCGCATCCCTGCCCAATGAATTAACCTGCCAGCCCCACCTTCCCCCGGCAGGGAGAAGAACCCAGGGGTCCAGACCATACTGTCCCTCCCCTTCCTCCACCTCCACAGACTAGAGACGGGGCCAAGAGGCAACGCTGGGGTCTGGATCAGGGTTACACACTCAGAGTCCAGGGCTGTTCAGATCCCAGGGTCATGGGGTGCCGGGATCTGGGGCCGAACCAGCTCCATCTCGACCCACCATCTAGAACAAAGGCTTGGCCCAAGTGGTCCCCTCACCGGTGCAGAAGGCCCCTCGTCTCCTGCTGTCATCTATCCCTCGCATCACGGTCTGCATGGTGGTCAGGGTGATGCCCAGGAAAGGGACGCACCTGTACACTGCACAGAGAGATGGACGGGACCGGCTCTCAGGCAACTGCAGGCCCAGGGACACTGCAGGGTGCAAGCATCCCCGAAGCAATGGGCCCACGCGGGGGATGGGGTGGTACCGTACCGCTGGCCGCCATGACCTTGCCCAGGGTGAGGAGGGTGAACTCCGCTGGCAGCACAAAGGGCCTCAGGTGTTTCTGGAGCTCCCGCATCACCGGCCCGAAGTAGCTGCCAGCGAGGGCGGCCAAGGTATCACTGGCAGCCGCCTGGAGCTCGCTCGAGGCCTCCTGCAGAAGGAACGGCAGAGCCCATTAGTGATCCAGAGCCGGGGGGGGGGGCATAAGGGCACCAGCCCCAAGGGGGGTAACATGCCCGGCTGAGGGGGCAGGGATTCAGGTACTAGAGGGGGCACTCACCGAACACTGACCCCGCAAGGCAGAGAATATTTGGCCTGGCCCCTGCCTAGGATGGGTCTCCTTCTCTTCCTGGGTGACCTCCCACCTTGCCTTCTCCCTTCAGTGAAGCTGGCCCACCAGGCCAGAGCACCCCGACATGCAGCCCTGTAAGTGCCCCTCTTCCAGCCTGACTGAAGCCACCCTTGGGATCTGCGCACCGTCTCAGGCCAAGACTCTCAGAGCCACCAAGGGGATTTACATACAGCTCCTCTGAACCCAGTGGGACTTCTGTGTCTAAAACCCCTAGGGGGCTTTGAAAATCTCAGCTCCAGGCCAGAGAGTGCCCTGGAGAGGCCCCACCCCAGACAGGAGGTCCTGGTCAGACGTCTCTTTGGAGCAGGGGATGTGGCTCTTCTAACCAAACTCCTGGGCTTTTCCTCTGGGCAGAGGCACTTTACCCTGATCCTGATCCTGTGGGTGAGCAGAGCTGGTGTAACGGGACAGGACCCCACTGACCCCACTGCACCCGCTCACCCCAGATGGGAACCTGGCACAACCCCACTGACCCCACTGGCACTGCACCCGCACACCCCAGATGGGAACCTGGCACAACCCCTGACCTCACTGGCACTGCACCCACGCACCCCAGATGGGAGCCTGGCACAACCCCACTGACCCCACTGGCACTGCACCTGATCACCCCAGATGGGAGCCTGGCACAACCCCACTGACCCCACTGGCACTGCACCTACGCACCCAGATGGGAGCCTGGCACGACCCTACTGGCGCTGCACCCGCTCACTCTGTCTCCTGAAGGAGCCTCTGGCTCGGGGGAGGTTCTCGGGGGAGCTGTGGGCCGCCCCCTCTTCTGGCTTCTGTGCCTAGGATGGTGCATCTCCTGGTAGGATCCATACGGACCCAGGGGCGGCTCTCACTGAGGGAGCTGGGAGCCCTCTCCAGAGGCCTGTATCCCACGCGGGGCCTGGGGCTCAGCTCCCCCAGACCCACGGAGGGAAGGTTTCACCGCGGGCGTCCCCTGTAGCTGCCCTGGGAGAGTCACTCACCTCTGGAGCCGCCCTCATCTGCTGGGAGGCCACAGCAATGAGGCTGCCGATAAGTCCTGCCTCCATCCCCTGCTCCAGCGGCACAGTCCTGAGGTCCTCGTATGCCGCCACCTTCTGCCCGACAGACACCTGGGGCGGAGAGCCGAGGGGTGGGGGGAGGTCAGTGGAAAGTGGCCTGTGGCTTGGGACACGGAGCCAGCTCCCAGGGACGCCCGCAGGGCTCCAGTCAGGCCAGGAAATGGTGGCATGTGTGAAGCTGGGCTGGATTCAGCTCCCACTTACTCCAGGGACCTCTGGGGACTCCCTGCGGACACCCCTGAATTACGGGGATCAGGGTTGGGCCCTGACTGCCCAACACCTGGCTCTGGGCCATGAGGAGCTCGGGGGATAATGCACCCACATTCAAATCAAATACTTTGGCCACTGCCTGCTGCCTGTGCTGCTGGTGTGAATCTGGAGTAGCCCCACTGGAGTGCATGGAGTCACTCCAGATTGAGCGGCTGGAACCCGGAGCAGGATGTGGCCTTTTGTTTCTAAAGCTCCTTCCATGGGGGAGACTCGAAGTGATTTACAAACACAGGGACAATCCCGACTCTTCTGACACCAGCAGCCCACTGGCTCCAACTGCACGGCTGGCAGCAGGGCTGGGAGCAGCGTTTGGTCCTCCTCTGTAGGGGTCACTTCACCCGCCACTGAAGTGCGGCCACCTCTGGGGAGGACAAGCACTGTTTAACTGCTCACAACAACACAAGGCAGAACAGGAAGTGTCCTGGCGAGACACAGTGCTTGGGGGCATTATCCTTTGCTGTAGGTCAGCTGGCCGGCCACCTGGAGACAGACAGACCGGTGTGTGACTAAAGGAGCTGCCTTACCTCATCCTGCTGGAGGATCTGGACTAGGCGGGAGGCCACAGCAGCTGGCTGGACCCTGGCTGCCTGCATGATGCCTACCACGATGTCCTTGTGGCCTCCCTCATCTGCCAGCCGCAGGAGGTTGGAGATCTGATGGGGCACACCTGCAGAGCAAGCAGCTGGTTATTACCCCCCACCCTGGAGCTGCCTGGGGCTGGGAAGGGGCCAGCGTTCCCCTGGTAACTAACCGGCAGGACCTGAGTGAGATCTCAGCTCAGCATCACTCAGGCTCTCAGCTAGAGATAGGCCTGGACAGTGACCTGCCCTCAGACACCCCCAGCTCTGGGTGAAATGGAACCTCAATCCAACTGACCCTGCACTCGGAATGGGCTCGGTTCCCCCCAAACAGCTGGGATAATGGTCAGTCTTGGGGCTGGTCTATTTGCTCTGAACCCCTGATCCATGAACAGCACGTCAGGATCAAGGCACATGCAGGATGGATGGAACAGCCATGAGGACAATCCCTCCGGGAACAGCAGTGTCCCTAGGACATGAGAGCTGATTCCCTGACGCTCCTCCTGTATCTCAGGATCTCCCTAGAGAGGAGCCAGTGACTTTTCTCTGAGGCCCATGTTCTGCATCTCACAGAGGTTTCAGTCTCTCAGGCCCCAGCCAGGCCTGGTGCTCACTGTTAGTGCTTAATGCAACCGTGCAGAGCTGTGGCTGACAGTCCCAGCTCCTTCCCCTGCACTGGCAGCTCTGGGAAAGTGTGGCCGGCTGGGTCCAAGCTGGGAGGACACAATGGAAACGTGGCTCTTCTAGTCTCTCCTTTGCTGCCCTTCCACGGGGTTCAGGGGCAATTCCACCCCAGACCGTCCCATTCTACTCACCTCCAGGAGGTGCTGCAGCTTCTCCATGGTGGGGGTCTCCGTCAGCAGGCCCCTGAGCAGGATGTCCAGGCTCTGGGAATAGGTGTTGTACAGAGCCTGCAAGAAGAGGAAGCACCCATCAGTCATGGGGCTACACCAGTCAGGGGACAATTCGGAGGATTCTCCAGGAGCCCTGGCAAGACTCAAAAGGCACATCCTGGCCTCTCCCATTCACATCACTCCAGGGACACTTAGCAAGAGTTCATGGCCGGATGCCTGCTGCCTCGTCAATCCTTGTTCTTAGCAGTTCTCTGTGCAGGGCCTGGTACCCAGCAGAGTATGGACCAGCCAAACTGCAATGGGTGGGAGGTAGGATCGCCGGGAGAGTCCAGGCAGGAGATCAGAGAATGAGGAGAGGAGGGAAGGCTGGGATCAGCCAGGGAGGGGTAACGCAATCCCCTCTGGAGGGAAGGGGCCCCCCTGCCAGTTTGTCCCGGGCCTGTTCCCAGCTCTGCCCACCCCTCCCCTATTCTCAGCAGCTCCATCAAAGCGAGGGAGCAGGGACCAGAGCCTGCTCCTGCTCCTGGGCCAGAGAAGTAGGATCAGGACCTACCCGGCAGTGTGTGGTGTCCTGCCCAGTGCCCAGGGTGCACATCCTGCTCAGAAGAGCCCGCAGGAGGCGAGATTCTAGCTCCAGGGCGAGCGGTGGCTTCAGTTTGCTGGAGAGGAGCCCGTGTTACACTTTGTAGCACCAGCGTGGCACTGGCACTGCCATGGCCATGACCACCCCGCCCCCCCGCAGTGATCCCCTCCCTACTTTCCTGGAGTGAAATCAACCCCCCGGCCAGGAAAGAGGGGACGCTCCCGCCTCCTCTGCTGGGGGATGGGAACAGCCACAGCCGGGGGGAACCTAGGCGGGGGAGGAGCTGTGACTCCCGGCTCTGGGCCCGGTCAGCACCAGGGTTAGGGCAGCTGGACCGGAGGGTCCTGGTACCTGAGGCTGCAAACTGCGGCCATGGAGCTGGGCATGATGGAGCTCGGCTCTGACGCACCAGGGAGATTTTCAATCAGCTCCTGGGAGACCCCAAGGAAACAAAACTGCATGTGAGACTCAGGCCCTGCAGACGCACTGGCACTTCCCCGGGAGGAGCCCAAAGTGCTCTGCAGAAACAGCCAGTGTCACCCCCACCCCCAACCAGCTGCCCCCCCCATTCCTCCTGTCCATCAAACTTCCTTCCCCCTCTTCCCCAACTCCACCCTCCCTCCCCACTGTCAGCTCCCCATCTGTGTCACAATTCTCCCTTCCCTGCTCCCCAGCCCTCCGCCCGGGACCCCTGTCTTCTGCGTCCCGCTCTGGCCCCACTGACGCTTCCTCCCATGTCTGGCTCCCTCGCCCCAGGGCCGGGCATGGGGTCCCACTCACCGCAATGCTCTCCACGAGGGCTGCTTTGGAGACTGGGGGCTCCAGGGTGTCCCGCCCCTGCTTCTGTGCCGAGAAGCAGAGACGCGGCACAGCCTGGAGGAAGCGGAGCTGTTTGGCCCTGTCCGCCACCAGCTAGGAGTGGGGTCGGGGGAGAGAGAGCCTGTTACATAGGGACCTCCCCGCCCAACCCAAACCAGCTCCAGGGCTCAGGACCTCCATGGGGCTGGACAGGGAAAGCCGCCCCCTCCCCGAAACCAGTGTCGCCCTGCACAGACATGGGGTTGGAACTGGGATAGTGTCTGCGGGGAGCGGAAACCTTGGCCTGTGTGGGACAAATGTCCCCACTTTGGGGTGCCAGATAACAGAGGAGCTGTGTCCCCCCATTGGGGGTGAGGGATTCTCTGGGACAAGCCCCCCTGCCTGGGTGGGGATGGAACAAGGAGCAGGACAGACTGGGGGGCAGCGCAGCTGGGGGATTTTTGTACCTCAGCTCTGCCCTGGAGGTGCTGCTGGATCACCGTGATGGGGGACGAACCCTCTTCCTCCTCTTCTTCCTCCTTCTCCTCCTGCTCCTCCTCCTCCTCAGGCCACGACACCTGGGCACTGGGGGTGTCTGCACCAGGGAGGGAAGGAGAAAATTCAATCCCTTCTGCTGCTGGGGGGATGCAGTGGACAGAGAAGGCTCCATGTTTCCCCTTTCTCTGTAAGGAGCCCCATGGCAGCGAGGGCCCCACCCTTCCCCTCCCAGAGACGCCTTCAGCCCCATCAGCCTCAGGGCCCCATGGCAGTCAGCCCCCCCCCCAACATGATCAGGGGAGGCTGGAGCTCCCCGACTCCACCCAGCATCCCCTGCCATGGGGTGTGGCTGTGCCACCCCCACTGGTGTCAGTGGGGCTCACGTGGGTCAATCCCGGCGCCTTGGCGAGCCGATGGGCACAGGGTGTTACTAGTCCCCCACC
The DNA here is from genome assembly GCF_016161935.1 of Mauremys reevesii. NCBI lineage: Eukaryota > Metazoa > Chordata > Testudines > Geoemydidae > Mauremys > Mauremys reevesii. The sequence continues at coordinate 113,905 of NW_024100746.1, forward strand.
GCCCCAGTCCTCCTCCCTTTCCCCTGGGTCTCCCCTCACCTCCAAAGAGGGAGCCTAGAAACTCTGGGCTGCCAGACCCCACGGAGGAGCTGCTGGCCCCGCAGGAGTACGCGGAGCTCCTGGGGTTTGTCGCGCCGTCGCTCAACTCCTGTTCTGGGCTGGCGGGAGGCTACTCCGTGGCCAGTGTGGTAATGGCGGGAGGCTCCTCCAGGGCCAGGGTGGGGCTGGCGGGAGGCTCTTCCGTGGCCAGGGTGGGGCTGGCGGGAGGCTCTTCCGTGGCCAGGGTGGTGCTGGCGGGAGGCTCCTCGGGGGCCAGGGTCGGGCTGGCGCAGGGCCCCTCAGTTGCCATGGTGGTTGGCGGCTCCTGCTGGGCCCTGGGGCGCAGCTCCTGGCTCCTTGGCTTCCTGCGAAGGAAGCCCCAGAGCTGCCTTCCCCGGCTCCTGCCCTCCCCTGGCTCTCTCCTCCACAGCTGTACCCGGGGCCACCTCCATTTCGTCCCAGAAGGTGCCTCAGGGTCAGCTAGGGGAGCTGTTGTCTTCCTCCCCCTCCAGCAGGCGATGCAGCTCCTCTCTTTCCACTGGCCACAAGCCTCTTCCCCGCCCGCGGGGACAGAGGGGCCGCTCTCCTCCTGGGCAGCCTGGCTGATGTTTGCTGCTGGCTCTGGAGCCACCTGCCCGGCCTTACTCCTCAGCATCTGCCTGATTCGCTCCATCCTGGAACTGAGTGGGGAGCAGCCATGAGTCTGGCTTCGAAGCAGCCTCTCATTAACGAGCCTGCCTGCTCCCCTGCCCACCTCCCCTCTGCTGAGGCAATTTCTCCTCCCGACACATCCCACCCCAGGGCACAGGAACCCTCAACCTGGGGAACAAACCCTGACAAGGGACGGGCTGGGTGCCCTAGTGGTGGGATATTCCTGGCTTCCTTCACCCTTCTCCTCCATCTCCTGCACCCAGGTGGCCTGCAAAGGGTGCCACACAATGCCCGGCCAGCAGGGCAAGGGTTGAAACCAGGAGATCGAAAGTGGCTGTGAAAACAATACAATGCCACTAGCGGAACACTCCCTTCCAGAGCTGGGAAGTGCCAGCAGGACTCTATTCCCAGTCTCCCTGGCTCCGAGTGTGACCTGTTGTAGTGACTGATGGATTTGCTCCTTGTCCCCCATCCCAAGCCAATAACACATCTCTGGGTTGGCAAGCATGAGTTAGACCTTCTCAGCACCCCTCTGTCTCCCGCAGCCCTCAGCTGTTCCTTGCATTACGGTGGCTTGGACGGGAACAGGACTGGAATTTGTTACTGGCTCACTGGGTGGTTCTAGCCAATGAGAGTCTCAGTCTAGCATCAGAGGCCCACACCCCCAGACACTACAAGTCAGGGTGGATTGATTTCATTCCAAATGTTTTGTAGTTCTATTTTTGAGTTATTTTCCTAATGAGAGATTGATTCTCGTGAAATTCTTAGTGGTGGCCGACGACAGAACGCAGAGCAATGGTCTCAAGTTGCACTGTGGAAGGCTTAGCTTGGCTATTAGGAAACACTAGTTCACTAGGAGGGGGGTGAAGCCCTGGAATGGGTTTCCTAGGGAGGTAGTGGAATCTCCATCCTTAGAGGTTTTTAAGGCCCGGCTTGACAAAGCCCTGGCTGGGATGATGAAGTTGGGGTTGGTCCTGCTTTGAGCAGGGGGGTGGACTAGATACCTCCTGAGGTCTGTTCCAGCCCTAGTCTTCTATGATTCTAGGAACAGGGATCCATTCAAACATGTTGACTTGCTGGTTTTGCAGGATACATACAAACAAAAAGGTTGACTGAACCATTTGTTTTCATTTCAAACAAACTGAGGTCAAGAAGTATCTCTAGTTCATGCACTGAACTGATTGTTCCTGCTCATAATGTCCTTCTAGATTTTAGAAGTAGTAGCTCACATCTCCTCCTCTCTAGCCTTTATTCATAGATTACAAGGGGAAAAGAAGCCTTCATCCTTTTTCAACTCCCAGTCAGTTTCTTACATTTGAATGAAGTAGCTGCATCAACGGAAATGAAGAAAATATTCTTTCTGCACCTGCAGAAGAGGCTAGTGCAGCCAAAGTCTGGCTGAGTGTTTCAATAACCTCTGGGCCCCCAGGTGCTTAGGCAGTGATTTCCAGCAGTTCAGTGCTTTGACTTCCTCTGACACTTGGCAGCAAACATGGACTTCTTCATATATGTGTTTATTTAAATTACTTTAATAGGCTGGAGCAACTAGAGGCCTTAACATCGCTTGTCATAGTTTCACATTTTATACTTGATAGGTTTAAAAAAAATCATTTTCAATTTAAATTTTAAAAACTCAGTTTAAATAAACAAAAATTTCTTTCGGGGTTTTGGTTTGTGAAAAAGCCATTGATTGGTCTTGTCCTTGATTTTAGAAGAACTACTTCATCTGAGAGAATCAGAAGCTGCTTGAATTCTATTCAAGGAGAGGAGGCAGCAAAATTCATCCTATCAGTAATTTGTTGGGCCTTATTTCCTCAGCTTTGTGGCTCTTCTGTGAACCCGCTCTGATTTATCGGCATCCGTCTCAAATTGCGGACACCAGAAATGGACACAATATTCCAGGCGTTGTTGCCTCCGTGCCCAGTACAGAGATATGGAACCTCTCTACCTCTCCCTGAGGATCTGCTAGGACAGAGTCCCCTATCTCATACACAGAGCCAGTGGTGAGCTGGAGCGGTTCGCACCAGTTCGCAGGAACCAGTTGTTAAATTGAGAAGGCCTTTTAGAACCGGTTCTTCTGGGACATCCAGTTCTATAAGGGCTTTATTTATCAAAAGCTCCCGCACTCTGAACCGGCCCCAGCTCACTTCCCCCTCTTTTCCTGAATGCTCCGCCCCCTTCTCCTCCCCCTCCCCTGCTTCCCGCGAATCAGATGTTCACGGGAAGCCTGAAACAAGCAGCAGGCAGGAAGGTAAGCTGGGGCACGGGGAGAGGGGAGGTGCGGCCGGCTCAGCGGCTCCCTCCAGCCCAGCTCCTTGTCCGGCCAAGCGCCCCTAGCCCTGTCCTGTCCCGGCCCCAGCCGAGGGTCCCCAGCTTCAGCCCCACGGCTCCATCCCGGCCAGTGATGAGCTGCCAAAATCTTAACAACGGGTTCCCTATAAAAAGTTCTGATTTAACAACGGGTTCCCTATAAAAAGTTCTGATTTAAGGGATGTGCGACAGCATGTATTTTTTGTACCAATAGGGTTACCATACGTCCATATTTTCCCAGGAGGTGATTAAGAACCGAAAAGCCTGACATGTCCAGGAAAATACAGATGTATTTTAACCCTACCTAAAGTTCTTTTTTAAAAAGATGGGGCTGAACTAGAAATGAGCTCCGTTTCACATGTGTGGGTGGTGATCAGGGACAGTCTCAATTTTTGGGTCTTTTTCTTATATAGGCTCCTATTACCCCTCACCCCCGTCCCGATTTTTCACACTTGCTGTCTGGTCACTCTAGGGTGTGCACATGTGTGGGTCCCAGCTGCTCCCTGCCCCCCCCTCATTAAAGCAGGTGTGCAGGGTTACTGCCCTGGGAACTGCAGGGCACCAGTGGATGTGGGGCTGGCTGCAGATAGGGGCGTGGGGCAGGGCTAGCTGGAGGCAGGGAGTGACACGGGCTGGCTGTGGGCAGGTGATGCAGACGGGCGGGCTGCGGGTGGCTGTGGGCAGGGGGTGGCTGCGGGCAGGGGGTGGCTGCGGGCAGAGGGCGGCTGTGGGCAGGGGCTGGCTGCGGGTGGCTGGGGGCAGGGGTGGGGCAGGGGCAGGCGCTGGCTGCGGGCAGGGGGGTGGCTGTGGGTGGCTGTGGGCAGGGGCGGGCTGGGGGCAGGGAAGGTGGGGAGGGGCTGCGGGCAGGGCAGGTGGGGGAGGGGTGCAGGCGGGGGAGGGGCGCAGACACTCACACGGGGGGGGGCTGGGAGCAGCCGGGGACTCACCAGGCAGCAGCAGGAGCCCCAGGGCCAGAGGTCCGAGGAGCAGGAGCAGCAACAGGGCCAGGCGGCAGCTCACATGGCTCTCGCAGCACAGCGCAGCGCCCCCCCATGGCCAGGAGGAGGAGTTACAGGCTTCCCAGGCAGAGCCCATCAAAGCTTCCCTCGCAGGGAAGCTAGTTAACAAGCGGTTCTAAAACCGCTTCTAAATTTAACAACGGGTTCGTGCGAACCAGTGCGAACCGGCTCCAGCTCACCCCTGATCCCGGCCCCCACGGCACTGGCGCTGGTCCCAGCCTGGGCCTGCAGTTGTGGCACTGGCTCCGGCGCTGCAGCTTTGGCTCCGGCATCGCGGCGCTGGTGCTGGTCCCGGCCCGGGCCCGCGGCTGCGGCTCTGGCCCTGCAGCGCTGGTGCCCGTCCAGGCCCAGGCCCGCAGTTACAGCACCGGCGCCAGTGCCGGTCAGAGCCCAGCCCCTCGGTTGCGGCTTCGGCCCCGCGGTTGTGTCTCCGGTCCCGCAGCGCTGGCCCCGGCCCCGGCCCAGCACGGCCCAACCCCGCAGTTGTGACTCCGGCCCTGCGGCGCCGGTTTTGGTCCTGGCCCAGCCCAGCCTGACCCCGCAGTTGCGGCTCCAGCCTCACCCCACGCTGAGCTTTTCATAGAGGCATCGGTTGTGAAACAATTCAGTCTCCTAATGTGGCCTCTATTTCACCGGCTATGAAATTTCACACACTTTGCACCATATGAAGCCCAATTGCTTGTAAGTCACTAAAAGGCACCTTCCAGAATGACAGGCAGTTGTGACATGAGGACACCAGGAAACAGAGACTCCGCCTCTCCCCTGGGTAATTTGTTCCAGTGGCTAGTCTCCCTCACTGGCATAATTACATTTGAAATTGACAACCTCTGATAAGGGCCAAATGTATGACAATCTTTTAAATAATTTAAACAGAAGAGAAAAAATAACATCAAGTAGAACATGTTCACTGCCAAGTTTTTCAGACAGTCGCACCACTGATGTGAGAGCTGGAAGCAAAGTTAGCTGAAATGCTAACCCAGCTTTGGGCAGCAGTAAAGGTGCAGAAAATATTGTCTTCCTTTCAGTTTAGTCAAATAGTTCAGTTCCATCGACTAGTTTGCTGAAATTCAAGAAAGCCATTGGGAATTCACAAAACAGGCAAACTTGTTTTCCTCCCTCAATCTATGGATAAAAACTAGGGGATAGATCTACTGGTTCATCAATCTAGAAACACCTGGAGACAAGAATGTATCATTTCACTTCACTAACCACGCAGCAAATTGCCTTTGTTTAAAAATCAGTTAGTTTGAAATGCAAAACATTTGGATACAACTTCTTTCTTATGCGTCTCTTTCTAGCTCTGGCATGGCCTTGCTGTGTGACCACAGAGAGGTCACTTCTTTTCTCTTTCCCTCGGTATCATGGGGGATGGAGAAAATTCTCTCAGCCCTAGCAGGAGAGAGATTTGAGCAAGTCAGGCGTGTTAGGGCCCTCGTGCTCTAAAGGACAATGGGCAATTGTTATTTGGGGTAAGAATCCCAACGGATTTGTTACTTGTCCCCCAACCAAAGCCTATAACACCTCTCTGTATTTTCAGTCATGAGTTAGACCTTCTCAGCACCCCTCTGTCTCCCGCAGCCCTCAGCTGTTCCTTGGATTAGGGAGGCTTGGATGCTAAGAGAACTGGAATTATTTTACTGGCTTCCTGGGTGTTACTAGCCCATGAGGGTCTCAGTCTGGCCCGCAAGGCCCCACCCCAGACACTAAAGATCAGGATGGGTTGATTTCACTCCAAGTTTTTTGTAGTTGCATTTTTGAATTATTTTCCTATTGAAAGATTGATTCTCATGAAATCTTAGAGCTGGCAGATGACAGAACAAGGAGCAATGCTCTCAAGTTGCAGTGTGGAAGGCTTGGATATTAGGAAAAACTTTTTCACCAGGAGGGTGGTGATGCCTTTGAATCTGCTAGGATAGAGTCCCCTATCTTGTATTTAGAGCCTATATTTTTTCTTACCTTCTACACAGATGACAATATCTTTGAAACAAATCCACTTTTCTTCTGCCTCCTCCTCGGCCTCTCTGCCACGTGCCGAGCGCTTTCTCTTCACGCCCGCGCTGGGGGGCTCACATGACGGCTGCGGACATGGCAGTTGGAGGCCACAGGTTCCACGCCGCGGGTGGAGGAGTGGCTGGTGATGGATGTGGCCGCAGAAGGGTGCTGGCTTGGGTCCCTGGGGCCAGCAAGGGCAGAGACCCCCTCCTCTGCTGTGTCCTCAGGAACAGGGCTCCCGGCAGAGACGCCGTGATGAGGGGGCGACTCCCTTGATCTCTGCGACTCTGAAAGCAGAATGAAAGCCCAGGTCCTGCGGCCATCGCCCCCTGCGGTGAGTCCCCCACCTGCTCCCAGCCGTGTGTCCCAGGCCCAAAGGGGCCCCCCACGGGCAGGGGGAGGGGGTGGGGAAGGGGACTCACTGAGTGCGACTATCAGGGGAGCGCCCGGTCAGGGGTCCGACACGCTGCCCCCAGGGAAGGGCCAGAGCCCCCTCGCTGGGCACACTGGAAACTAGGCTGGACAGAGCCCTAGAGAACGTCCTGTCGGTGCCCATGCTGCCCTGGCCTGGGGGGATGGACACTCTGCCCCACTGGGCTGCCTCAGCCCTGGCATCTGTCACCCTGGCAGCCTGCGACCGGGCTGTGCCCATCTCCAAGGCCCCTGGCTTAGGCTCCTTACCCCAAGGGCACAGGACTCTTCCCCTCTGGGACCTCCCTCTCGCCCTCAGCTGCCCCAGCACCCGGTAGTACACGCGGCAGCTGAAGTCTTGGCGCAGCCCCTGCTTCACATGGTGGGTCAGGGCCTCCAGGCTGGGAAGGACTCGGCAGCAGGCCAGGCACCGCAGGCCCTGCTCGATGGTGAGGAGCCACTCCGGGGGCGCTCCCGTCGGCTGCTGCGGCGCCTCCTCTGCCGCCCACCCGGTGCCGCTCTCTGCCTCTGGGTCCACGTGCCCCAGCTCGGACTTGGTGTGGGAGCTGCTCAGGTCCAAGCCGGCAAAGCTTTCTCCTCCGCTGTACTTGGCCTTAAAGATGCGAGGCCGCTTCCTAATGGCTCCAAAGCCGGCCCCGGTCTCCCAGCCCACCAAGATACTGTTCAAGGCCTGGACCTTCATATAGTAAAGGGACTTTTCTTCTGCCTCCTCCTCGGCCTCTCTGCCACATGCCGAGCGCTTTCTCTTCACGCCCGCGCTGGGGGGCTCACATGGCGGCTGCGGACATGGCAGTTGGAGGCCACAGGTTCCACGCGGCGGGTGGAGGAGTGGCTGGTGATGGATGTGGCCGCAGAAGGGTGCTGGCTTGGGTCCCTGGGGCCAGCAAGGGCAGAGACCCCCTCCTCTGCTGTGTCCTCAGGAACAGGGCTCCTGGCAGAGACCCCCTGATGAGGGGGCGACTCCCTTAATCACTGCGACTCTGAAAGCAGAATGAAAGCCCAGGTCCTGCGGCCATCGCCCCCTGCGGTGAGTCCCCCACCCGCTCCCAGCTCTGTGTCCCAGGGCCAAAGGGCCCCCCCCGCGGGCAGGGGGAGGGGGTGGGGAAGGGGACTCACTGAGTGCGACTATCAGGGGAGTGCCCGGTTAGGGGTCCAACACGCTGCCCCCAGGGAAGGGCCAGAGCCCCCTCGCTGGGCACACTGGAAACTAGGCTGGACAGAGCCCTAGAGAACGTCCTGTCGGTGCCCATGCTGCCCTGGCCTGGGGGGATGGACACTCTGCCCCATTGGGCTGCCTCAGCCCTGACATCTGTCACCCTGGCAGCCAGAGACCGGCTGTGCCCATCTCCAAGGCCCCTGGCTTAGGCTCCTCACCCCAAGGGCACAGGACTCTTCCCCTCTGGGACCTCCCTCTCGCCCTCAGCTGCCCCAGCACCCGGAAGTAGACATGGCAGCTGAAGCCTTGGCGCAGCCCCTGCTTCACATGCTGGGCCAGGGCCTCCAGGCTGGGAAAGACTCGGCAGCAGGCCAGGCACCGCAGGCCCTTCTCAATGGTGAGGAGCCACTCCGGGGGCGCTCCCGTCGGCTGCTGCGGCGCCTCCTCTGCCGGCCCCTCAACGCCGCACTCTGCCTCCGAGTCCACGTCCCCCAGCTCGGACTTGGTGTGGGAGCTGCTCAGGTCCGAGCCGGCAAAGCTTTCTCCTCCGCTGTACTTGCCCTTAAAGATGCGAGGCCGCTTCCTAATGGCTCCAAAGCCGGCCCCGGTCTCCCAGGCCACCGAGACGCCGTTCACAGCCTGGACCTTCATATAGAAAAGGGACTTTTCTTCTGCCTCCTCCTCGGCCTCTCTGCCACGTGCCGAGCGCTTTCTCTTCACGCCCGCGCCGGGGGGCTCACATGGCGGCTGCGCACACAGGCGGTTGGAGGCCACGGGTTCCACGCCGCGGGTGGAGGAGTGGCTGATGACAGATGTGGCTGCAGAGGGATGCTGGGTTCCTGGGGCCAGCAGGGGCAGACACCCCCTCCTCCTGTGTTTCCTGAGGACCAGGGCTCCCGGCAGAGCCCCCTGGGGAGGAGCCACTGGATCAGTTGCTCCTAATAAATACAAGGAAGTGGTGTTAGTGGGGTCTAAGAATTGTTCTTACCCCAAAACCAAATGGGGGAGCTGAAGGGGATGCTTGTGTTCATTCTGGATACAATGTGCTTTGCAGGGTACTTGTGCCTAGGGAAGCCCGCTGTGGCTCACCAGCCTCGGAACATTCTAGAGAAAGCCAGGGGGAGGGGGTGAGCTCAGCAGGTGGCATGGAGCACTATGAGCATGTGATAAACAAACCCCTATATGGGTTTGTTTAACTGTGATTGGTTAGAGCTTCATGTTCTGTAAGTTGTTCTATAACTTGTTCTATAAGTGCCGTGTGCTATACACTAGCAAGGGGAGGGGATCCTGGCTGGAGGGACTCTGCCCGATTCTTTGTCCCAGGGGCTCTCCTTGTGCACATATTGAATAAAGCCTTGTTGAATTGAATCGCATGGAATCGAAGTCCCTTGATTCTACCCAGCATCAGACTCACTGGGAACCACAAAATCCCAACACAGGGTAAGCAGATTCATAGAGCCCAGAGGAACCCCCTCTAGCCTTAGATTCACAGTTACAGCAAACAGAGGTCAAATCCTCTCAGCCAAAAGGAACATTTACAAGCTGAGAAAACAAACATAAGACTAACACGCCTTGCCTGGCTATTACTTACAAGTTTGAAACATGAGAGACTGATGCAGAAAGATTTGGAGAGCCTGGACTGATGTCTGGTCCCTCTTAGTCCCAAGAGCGAACAACCGCCAAACAAAGAGCACAAACAAAAGACTTCCCTCCACCAGGGTTTGAAAGTATCTTTTCCCCTTATTGGTCCTCTGGTCAGGTGTCAGCCAGGTTTACTGAGCTTCTTAACCCTTTACAGGGAAAAGAGACATTAACCCTTAACTATCTGTTTATGACACACCCGTTGGAAAGCACGCTGAGTCTGTGGCTGGGGAGCTGACGGGCAGTGTTATATTTCCACCTCTATTTTGGTAGCACATCCGCTGACCTTGGAAACTCCAGGACGGTTCTCAGAGTCATTTTGTCTGGCTGAACCCGCAGCGTGAGGTTTGCCGTGGCAAGAGGGGGATTCACACCGACCCAAGGGAATGTGCCCCAGAAGAGCCTGGGGTCACTGCGCCTCAGTATATTGTTACTATGCGGATGATTCATTAGGTGTGAACAGGGGTCCCTGTGACACTTCCAATGGTGGCAGAAGAGCACAAGTCCCAACACCAGGGCAGGTTGTAACCAACCAGGGCACAAACCCCTAAGTGGTTGCGAGTGCCAACTCCTCAGGAACAGAGTCCCAGACGGTCCCCCAGGTACTCCAGTCTGCTTTGCCTCCCGCTGTGTGATAGAGAGCCCCTCACACCAAGGATCCCAGCAATGTTCAGTTCCTCTGAGTCCCAAAGAACCAGCCACTTACCCCAGGTCAGCTGCACCTTAGATCTCACAGCAAAGCCAAGACTGGCAAGCAATCGTATAATAAATGATACGGAGATGTAGTAAATAGGAAAAGGAAATGAGAGAGCCACTTGCAAGATTAAAACAAGTGACTATAGACACACTGATGAGTTACAGTGTTAGGTTTTAAAAGGTAACACAGGCTTCTAGAATGAGCAAGCTCTATTTGTCCTTGACGGCAAGCCCAGGCCAAGCAGCTGGGATCTCTTGCTAATGCTTAGAAGCCCCTTGCCCCACCCTCTCCCCCCACCCCAGAGTCCCAGCAACACAGAGATCCTACTTCCTTTGGTTTGAGATTTTATCCCCCTCCTGCCATGTGCTCTGAGGTGCCAACTCAGCTGATAGGAGTCCACCTCTATGGCTCATCTTCACGGGGAGGAGAGCAGAACAAACAAGAGTCTTCAATCCTAGAATCATAGAAGATCAGGGCTGGAAGAGACCTCAGGAGGTCACCTAGTCCCACCCCCTGCTCAAAGCAGGACCAACCCCAACTAAATCATCCCAGCCAGGGCTTTGTCAAGCCGGGCCTTAAAAACCTCTGAGGAGATCCTTAGAGTCCTTTTGTTGAGGGTTTCTCAACCCAGCTGTGGGGTGTTGTAAGATCCACCCAGAGCCCATCTGGGATGGATGGGTCTCTTCTTTTGGGAGACGTGTCACAATTTCTGTAGAAGAGCAGTTCTCCACACTACTTAGTGTCCCTCTCCTGTCTAGCGATTCAGACACTCGCAGAGGCTCACACGACACCCGCTCAAATGTTACATTGCAGTGTGGAACGCAGATCTCACAAGTCAGATCAATGCAGGCAGCAAGCACAAGCATCCGAAAGACTCTGAACACTAACCACTTTCTTATCATTCTAACTAGATAAGTTCTTGGAGGACAGGTCCATCAATGGCTATTAGCCAGGCTGGGCAGGGATGGTGTCCCCGGCTGCTGTTTGCCAGAAGCTGGGAATGGGCGACAGGGGATGGATCACTTGGTGATTCCCTGTTCTATTCATTCCCTCTGAGGCACCTGGCATTGGCCACTATCAGAAGACAGGATACTGGGCTAGATGGACCTTTGGTCTGACCCAGTATGGCCATTCTTATACCTATTTTATCAATTTTAACCCACAAGTGAGCCAGACAGATTCCAGCTCTGTAACTGTCAGTGCCCAGCTGGGATACGGGGACATGGCATGAGCTGGCACCTGGCCTGCCAGCATCACAGCCCCAGTCCTGGACCAGGAGTCCATTATGCTAGGTGCTGTACAAACACAGATGAAAGACATGGTCCTTGCCCCAGGGAGCTTGCAGCCTGGTACCCAGCATTTGAAGTGCCAGCACCCTGTGGATGCCTGCTAGAATAATACTAATTCCCCCCATTGCTCCCTCAGGGACGCAGCCTGGGAGGAAGACGGCGCGTTCAGCGACCAGTATCACAGACACAGCCGCTGTGATGCCGGCGGCTGCCTGTACGTGGGCGGCAGAGAGCAATCCGCAGACGACGGGTAGGCAGTTAACCTCCCAGGGCTTTGCCCCGGGCGCATGGTCCATGCTGTGCCGGGGAGGGGGTGGGGTTGGATTCAGTCTAGGTCCCGCCCCTTGCTGGCCATTGGCAGCTCAGCCGTAGCCCAGCAGGCGTCGCACGGCAATAGCTGGCTATTGGTGGATGGGGTGTGCCGGCCCGCTGGCGTGAAGGTTCACCGGGGGAAGGAATCATAGAATCTCAGGGTTGGAAGGGACCTCAGGAGGTATTTAGTCCAACCCCCTGCTCAAAGCAGGACCAAACCCAACTAAATCATCCCAGCCAGGGCTTTGTCAAGCCTGACCTTAAAAACCTCTAAGGAAGGAGATTCCACCACCTCCCTAGGTAACCCATTCCAGTTCTTCACCACCCTCCTAGTGAAAAAGTTTTTCCTAATATCCAACCTAAACCTCCCCCTCTGCAACTTGAGACCATTGCTCCTTGTTCTGTCATCTGCCACCACTGAGAACAGTCTAGATCCATCCTCTTTGGAACCCCCTTTCAGGTAGTTGAAAGCAGCTATCAAATCCCCCCTCATTCTTCTCTTCTGCAGACTAAACAATCCCAGTTCCCTCAGCCTCTCCTCATCAGTCATGTGCTCCAGCCCCCTAATCATTTTTGTTGCCCTCCGCTGGACTCTCTCCAATTTATCCACATCCTTCTTGTAGTGTGGGGCCAAAACTGGACACAGTACTCCAAATGAGGCCTCACCAGTGCTGAGTAGAGGGGAATGATCACATCCCTCGATCTGCTGGAAATGCCCCTACTTATACAACCCAAAATGCCATTAGCCTTCTTGGCAACAAGGGCACACTGTTGAGTCATAGTCAGCTTTACGTCCACCGTAATCCTTAGGTCCTTTTCTGCAGAACTGCTGCCCAGCCATTCGGTCCCTAGTCTGTAGCAGTGAATGGGATTCTGCCGTCCTAAGTGCAGGACTCTGCACTTGTCCTTGTTGAACCTCATCATATTTCTTTTGGCCCAATCCTCTAATTTGTCTAGGTCCCTCTGTATCCTATCCCTACCCTCCCCATGGGTCATAGCGGCCGTGGGAGCTTGAGGGTAGGTGGGCTGCTGGCTTTTTTTAGACACTGTGTTAGCTGTCCCTGCTCAACGTAGGTATCATGGAGAGGGTGCTTAAAACAGCGCCCGCAGCTGCTGTCTGAGAGAGCTGGAGCCCGAGCAGTGCCAGTGTAATGAGATCCCTCTGGACGGGCACCATCGGTAGGGACTTGAGACCTCTGGATTTAAAAGCAGGATCGGCCCTGTTCATATCAAAGAACCCAGCTGTGTTAACCCAAGCGCTGGAGGAGACGTAAAGCGTGGCCACTAGAGCGGGACAGAGACACCGTGTCAATGTGGGTTACGGTAGCAATAGTGCAGACAAGGCTGCGGCGGGTCGGGCACCGGCAGGGTTTGCGGCACACAGCCCTGCAGCCACGCAATGACTGGGGTGGCTCAGCTCAATGTGGCAATGGTTTTTTTAACCCTTTAATGAAGATCCCCAGGGCAGCCGTGCAATGACGTAGTGTAAGAACATCGCTGGGACGCGGGATCGTAGCAGGGGCAAAGCTTGGGTGAGAATCCAACTGGAGACGTCACCAGAGGGTCTATTCGTTACAAACCCAGTGTCACAGCACGGGCAGCTCATGATTTTGGTGTTTTTGCTTAAAGCCCCAGCTCCCAGACTCCTGTGCTCCCAGGGGACTCCCGGCTTTCGTTATTCTTTGAAGCGTGACCCCTCGAGGTTCAAACACCAGAAGGTCGGCGCTCTAGCCTGGGACACAGGAGTCTGGCTTCAGGCCCCGCACTGCCGCAGGCTCCCTGTGTGACCTCACTTCCACTGAGTCTGACACCTTTGAGCTTCTGGGCCTTAGTCTCTCTCAGCTTCATCTCCCCAGCTGCCCGGTGGGGATAACAGCCCTGCCTCACGAGGTGCTGACTGGGGGATGCCCAAACACTACGGGGATGGGAGACTGGGGTAACTTTAAGAAAAAAAGCTCAGGGTTTTGAAGCCAGGCTGACTAGTGCTCCTGGAATGCCTGGGCTGAGCAATGCTGTGGTCACAGCCCCATCTACTGCTAAGGTTAAAAAACCCTATCTGGGCACCTCTGCAAACTGTTACCCCTACAGCTAATCTCTGTCCCGCTGCCTGCCGGGACCCAGGAGCGTGCGTACCAACCCCAGGGCACAAACCCCACACTGGCTGTAAGTTCTACACTTAGATTTCACCAACCAATCATCCAATGCAAACTCCTCAGGCACTAAAAGAGCCTAACCACGGAGGCACAGCCAGTCCCCGTGGGTACTCCGATCTGTCTCGCCACCCAGGGGAGCTACCCCTCTGGTGGATGGTCCCTTACACCAAGGGTCACGGCAATAGTCTGGTTAGTCCCAGTCCAAAAGGACCAGTCACTTACCCCAGGTCAATGGCACCTTAAATCTCACACCAAAGACAATGTTTGTAGACAATCCTACAATAAACTCGATAGGGATTTATTAACAGGAAAAAGAAACTAGAGCGGTATTGACACGGTTAAAGCAGGTGAACATACACACACAAATGAGTTACAATCTTAAGTTTCAGAAGGTAACAGAAGTCTACAATAAACAAGCTCTATGTGTCTTTTAAGACTAAGCAACTGGGGATCTCTTGCTTATGCCTAACAAACCTTGCCCCCCTCCCCCTCCCAGACTCCAAGCAGCACAAAGATAATCAGTGCCTCCTTGTTAGGGGTTTTATCCCCCTCCTCTCATGTGCGCTGAGCTGCAAACTCAAGGGATGTGAGGAATCCAATTGCAGGACGCATCTTCTTTGGGGGGGGGGAGCAGAGCAACCAAGTCTTTTGTCCTTTTTAACGTTCCACAATCGTCCATCTGGTGTCGATGGGCCTGTCCTGCTAAGCAGGACATTGCAGATCCCTACGTCACACTAGTTAATCTCTCCCTCCAGTCGGGTGATTTATACAATTACAGAGGCTTACAATATAACTGCCCAAATACTACTTTGCCAGATAGGATACAGAGATTTACATTAGATTAAAGCTGCAGCAACTCACATGCATTTAATGCAGTCTAAACACTAAACACATTCTTATAATTCAAATACCTATTTTAACAACACTAATACACAAGGGAGTAAGACTGTTTCCAGCTCTGTATTTGGCAGTGTTCAGCGGAGACAGGGACCTTGGCATGAACGGGCACCTGCTCTGCCAGCGTCACAGTCTCACGCGGCACCTGCCGAGAGCAGCAGGCTCCCAGGAGAAGCCAGAGCTGGGATGAGAAAACGTGTGCAGGGCCGTAGCAGACATGGCCTGCCCCCCTCAGCCTTGTCTGCAAATGGAATCCCCTGGGGAAGCAGATAACGCTGGGTGAGAACGCTCCCTGGGGGGTTCGCTGCAATCTCTCTCTCTTTTTTTTCACAGCACCAGTGCTGGGAAGAGCTGTGCACCCCCGGGGTTTCCCTGCCGCTGCTCCTCTCCGTAACATCCCAGCCCTGCCGGAGCAAGGGGCTGCCCCCAGAATACACAGAGTGGATACAAATCACTATTTTGCCGGAAGACCAGCTCCCCAGGGATTTCATGGCTGTTGGGCATTGTAGGTCTGTGCAGTCCATAGCAGCAGAGAAACCCCCATGGAAAATTAGATCCGAGTACAGTTTTCTTCTGAGACGTGTCTGTCAATGCTGCACAGCTAAGTGCCCTGCGTGGATCCGCGGCACAGCTGCGAGGCATCTAAAACCCTGTTGTACTGCCTGTTACAGAGCCAAGGTGCCCATAGGGGGGAGCTGGGGTCTTGTGTATCCTTCACCAAATTTGCACTTGAGTGATGATAGTGGGGTGTCCAAGGGGGGTTACTAGGCCATCACCTGATGACAGTGGGGTACCTACAGGTGATGTTAGATTGCAGGCCTGCAGCAATGGGTATGTTACCTCCAGGAACGGTAAAGAGGAAACCTCCCATTAAGAAACCCAGGACATTCAGAGCAAAGGTTAATCTGTAGAGCTGCTCAGGAAATGGCAACAACGTAGACAAACTTTTTTTTTTGCTTTCTTTGATGTTTTCAGGGGCTTTTGTTGAAAAACAGGAACTCCCAAACCCCCAAAATGTTGAGCTCTCAGTTGCTGGAAACCCAAAATTTTGGTTTTTGGCAAACCCCATTCCTCCCCCTCCCCAAAAAAATCTTGCACTGGAAAATGTTGGACCAGCGTTGGTAACCTGAAAGGGTGGAAGTTGATAGTTTCTGTAACCAAATTCTGTTCCTGTCGCAGGCCAGGGCTGAGTTGCACCTCTCTCAGGGCTTGTCCACAGGGCGAGTTAGTGCACAGCAAGCCAGGGGGTGAAGCTGTCGCATGCGAACTTGCTGCGCACGAACGTACCAGGGAGACAAAACATCCGTCTCTCCGGGGCTCCCTTCCCAGCGATGAGCCGGCACCGGCACTTCTGTGAGAGGGAATCTTGCCTTCCACCCCACTGTGACCCTGGCTCCCCAACCCACAGCACCATTGTTCTCCTCAGCAGCTCCAGCAGGTTCGGCCCCGTCTATAGACTCCCCCTGGGAAGCTGCCAGCAGCTGATAAAAACAGCGACACCCAACAGCTGCGTCACAGCCAAGGATTAGTTCTGCAGAGGAACATGGCAAACGGGAAGCAAAGGGCACAGGTGGCAGGTCATATGGGCTCGAGGTGCCCGAGCACCAGGAATATTCAGGGCTGGGGGCCCTGCTCCAGCAATATTTGGAGCTGGGTCTGTTCCCCGGCCCTGCCTGGATTGGGCCCCGGCCCCCACGGGTCTCCCCCCGCTCCGCCAATTCCCTGCCTGAAAGAAAGCAGCACGTGCCTCTCCCGGGCCTGCTTGTGCTGCCGGTGTAGCACATTCCTATGGGGAGCGGCTCCTGGCAGAACTGCTGTTTGCTGCCCCAGGATCCTAGCGCCCCCCATCCCCTAATGGTGAGGCAGGCTGCCCTTACCCTGCCCTTCCGCCCTAGCCCTGAGCCTCTCCAACGCCCCAAACCCCTCAGCCCCAGCCAGAGCCCTCATCCCCCTGCACCCTAATCCTCTGCTCCAGCCGGGAGCCCCCTCCTGCATCATGAACCCCTCATCCTCAGCCCCAACCCTCATCCCCCTGCAGCCTAATCCTCTGCTCCAGCCCTGAGCCCCCTCCTGCATCATGAACCCCTCATCCTCACCCCCAACCCTCATCCCCCTGCACCCTAATCCTCTGCTCCAGCCCTGAGCCCCCCCCTCCGCATCATGAACCCCTCATCCTCAGCCCCAACCCTCATCCCCCCGCACCCTAATCCTCTGCTCCAGCCGGGAGCCCCCTCCTGCATCATGAACCCCTCATCCTCAGCCCAACCCTCATCCCCTGCACCCTAATCCTCTGCCCCAGCCCTGAGCCCCCCCCGCATCATGAACCCCCCATCCTCAGCCCCAACCCTCATCCCCGCGCACCCTAATCCTCTGCTCCAGCCCTGAGCCCCCCCTTCATCATGATCCCCTCATCCTCAGCCCCAACCCTCATCCCTGCACTACCTACTATCCCACCCCCTCCCAGAGCATGCACCCCCGCCCCTTCCCACACACCCCTTCTCACCCCCAAACTCCCTCCCAGAGTCTGCACCCCTAACCCCCTCCTACACCCCCCAGCCAAGAGCCTGCACCCGAACTCCGTCCCAAAGCCTACACCCCTCACCCCCTCCTGCACACCCACCCCCTGCCCCAGCCTGCACCCAAACTCCATCCCAAAGCCTGCACCCCTCACCCCCTCCTGCACCCCAGACCTCCCCTGCAACCTCCCTCCCATAGCCTTAGGCAGGTGGGGGTGGAGTTTGGGGGGGGGTCAGAGTTGGGGGGTGGGTTCTGGGCACCACCAAAATTTCTATGAACTTGCCCCCCATGGCAAAGGGGTCCCCCTCCCAGCACACACACTGTCTGAGCTACGTTTAGAATTTCTCTCCAGAATTAGCTAGGCCCGACTGCGCCCTGGTCCCCCTGCTCTTCTGGGGCAGCTGACAGGCTCTTTCTCTGCAGACCCTGCTTCTCTGGGAGCTGCAGGGAGCGTCTCTAAAACCAGCCAGGCCCTTTGGGCTGCATCCACCCACTGCCCCACTTCTTGCCACAAGCCACCAGCACGTGGTGTCCAGTTTGGATGGAGCCCACACGTCCCAGGTCCTGGCCCCTGTCCTGTGTGTTATGCACTGGGGCTGGGGCTGTCTAGAGCCCTGACATCAGTTCCCGCAGAACAAAGCCACCGAGGACTGAGTTAACCCTTTGCAGCCTGGGGCAGGCGGCACGATTGCAATCGGAGAGACAATTCCTGAAAATAATCCCCATGTCTCCTCTGTTCTTCACAGTCCCACAGACCCTTCTGTGCCTGCAGCGTGTCACAAAGGGGCACCAGACACCGTGTCTCTGACAGCTGGCGTGGTGCGTTGATACCACGCTAAGGTTAGCTTTTCCCCGTGCTCTGATTTCAGCACATGGCCACGTGTGGTTTGCATACAGGAAGACACGAGCTCTGTCTGCTGGAGTCCCCAGCACAGCTGGCCCCAGGCCTGGCTGGCGTCTAGGCACCAGTGCAGTATAAATGCGACGTGATAATAACAGCCTGGCATATGGAATTATGGGGCCTGATCCTGGAAGGGTCCCGAGTGCCGTTAAGTGACCTCAGCACGTCCCAGGATCGGGCCCCTAGTGAAGACTGGAGAATAGTTGCCTTCAGCGTGACTGCTTTGCTTCAGAGCGCCAGGGAGAGTTCAGAGGGGGCTCAGCGTTTGCCTTCTGCCTTCTGTGGTCCTCCTGCTTGAATGAGATTCTTGCGGCACAAGATGTAAAGCTCCTTTTCAACTGCTGCCGTCTGCCCTAAACAAAGGACCCAGCGATGCTGTAGGAACGGGGATGTGGTCAGCTACTGCTGGGTCTGCCCCGCAGTCTGGACACGAACCGTACCAACGACCTCCCCTGTGAACAGAGAGAGCTGTGAGCCAGGTTCCCTTGAGAAACGCAACGTCACACACAGCCGCTGATGGCGGCCGGCAGCCATGCGGCCAGGGCAGTTACTGTGAGCGAAGGCGCTTGTCCCGAAAATGCCTCCTCTTTGGAGTGGAACCGGTTCTCTTCAACGCAGGAGGCTGACAGAGCTGCCCGGGCCCAGGCACGGTGCTGTGGGGCTGCTGCTGTGGGCACTTGCCTCCCCCAGCTTTGACACACACCTCGATCCGGACCTGCAACATCCTGTGCTATTGCAATCTGTGGCCTCCCCATGCAGCCCGGTCAATACACCACGATCTTGGCCTGCCATGCTCCCAGCTACCCCAGCACAGCTCCCACCCGCTCTGCCAATGCACTGCTGCCCTAGGCTGGAGTATCCCCTGCCAGTCCCATTCTGCTCCCTGCCCCAGCTCTGCCAAAGCACCTGCCTGCAGGGCCCAGTCCCTGCTCGCCCAGCGCTGTGGATGGGCAGAAACAGATATTGCCATTAGCCAACAGCGCCACCTAGCGCCAGCTGCGCCTTAGTAACTGTCCGGCCAAACTATACTATAGAATACTATATTCCATGGGGCCCCTGTGGGGCCCGGGGCAAATTGCCCCACTTGCCCCCCCCCCACGGCAGCCCTGAAACAACCCCTGCTCCCTCCCCCAGTGGGGTGACCAGATGTCCCGATTTTATAGGGACAGTCCCGATTGTGGGGTCTTTTTCTTATATAGGCTCCTATTACCCCCCCACCCCCATCCTGGTTTTTCACATTTGCTGTCTGGTCACCCTATCCCCCAGCAAGTTGCACACATGATAAAGATAGGTGAGAACCAGGGCCGGCTCCAGGGATTTTGCCGCCCCAAGCAGCCCTCCCCAACAAAAGCCACGATTGCGATCTGCGGCATTTCAGCGGGAGGTCCTTTGCTCCGATCAGGAGTGAGGGACCCTCCGCTGAATTGCCACCGAATAGCTGGACCTGCCGCCCCGCTCCAGAGTGGCTGCCCCAAGCACCTGCTTGCTAAGCTGGTGCCTGTAGCCGGCCCTGGTGAGAACACCATATCCCGCAATGCACGCTGCTCCTTTAGCTTGATATATGAATGCTCCACAGCGTTTTTAGTATGATCTTAGCCCTGCGAGTCCTCACTACAGCCTCTGCTACTAAAACTCTGTTCCCAAGCGGGAGGGTTGGTGGAGATGAAAAACTGGGTCTGAGAATCATCAGGCTTGTGGAATAAGGGCAAGCGATGGTTTTGGTCACCTGCTACGTCGGTCACACGGATATTTACCTCCTGGCCGGATGGGGGCAAGCGGCACCCTGAGTAGGTCACTTCGGAAGCATTGGGTTGACGTTCTTTCTGGAACACAGTGGTCTTTATGGCAGTAGTTGCGGCTCCCGGCTGGGAGGAAGAGAAAGGGAATGAATACTAACACCTCGCTGTGATATGGCACGTTTCAGCCCCAGATCGCTAAGCGCTTTATCGTGGAGATCAGAATCCCCTTTGTACAAACAGGGAAACTAAGGCACACAGCAGTGAAGTGACTTGCCCAAAGTCACACAGCTGGCTAGCGCCAGGACTAGAACCCAGGTCTCCTGCAGCTTAGTCCAGGGCTGTATCCACTAGGTCACACTGCCTCCAACAGGGCATAGTGCCCTCGATAACAATGGATAGCTGCATGGAACTGAACATATCAAAAGAACATATCAGGACCGGCTCTCGGTTTTTTGCCGCCCCAAGCAAAAAAAATTTTGGCTGCCCCCTGTCCCAGCCCTGGGCTCCCCCACGCATCCCCGTGCTGCCACAGCCCTGGGCTCTCCCACCCACACCCCCTGCCGCCCCAGCGCTGGTCTTCCCCCTTTCCCCCCTATCGGTGTCCTCCCCCCACCCCGCTGCCGCACCAGCCCTGGGCTCCCCCTTTCCCCCGCACCAGTGCCCCACACACACACCTCCTGCCACCCCAGCCCTGGGCTCTTACCACCCCCCGCACCCACCTTCCGCTGCAGCCCTGGGTCACTGGTAACTCGCTCCCAGGGCGGGTCATTCAGCAGGAATTTTGGATGTGCACAAAACACTGACAGGTTTGGTTTCCATATAGTTACAGAGCTGCAGTAAAGTGGAACAATTTTCAGCTGGTGTGATTGGAGGATATCTGGATGCATATTATAAGACTCTCCTCCATAAAAGAGGAAAAGTTGAGGTGCCTTTATTATTCTTTTGTTCCACCATTTCTTTCTATGGGGAATTTGCCAATGCAATATCACTGTCTTCCTTTTAAATAAACAAACAAACAAAAGGCAATGGCTGTTGAAAATAGAAATTCCAGTCCTGATAACCACTGGGAAGCATTTCTTGCTCAATTTTATCCTACTTTTTCTACAGCAAGTTACAGTGGATCAGTATATTTGATTTGGGAGAAATGAAGTAAGAGCTGCCCAAACTGAGCGGGAGCACTCCTGAATTTTGAGGTGTTCAAATCTGGAGGGCAGGTGCTGGGGTGGGGGCGGGGCTGTGGGCTCCGTGGGGGAGCACGGCAGGATGTGTGCAGCAGCGTGTCTGGAGCTGCGCGGAGCCAGACACGCTGGTCTGAGTGGCACGGTAAGGGGACTGGGGCTTGGAGAGGGGTTAGGAGGTTCCGGGGGCAGTCAAGGGACAGGGAGCAGGGGGTTGGATGGGGCAGAGGTTCGGGGGCGCAGTCAGTGGCAGGGAGGGGGAGTTAGATGGGTCAGAAGTGCGGGGGAGCAGTCAGGGGACAGGCAGCGGTTGGACAGGCATGGGAGTCCCAGGGGTGTGTCAGGGGACAGGTAGGGGGTGGGGTACTGGGGGCAGTTAGGGGCAGGGGTCCCGGGAGGGTGATCAGGAGCGGGGGTGGAGTTGGATGGGTTGGGGTTTCTGTGGGGGGGCAGTCAGAGGAAGTGGATGGTGGCAGGGTGGGGCTTCCCTCCCCCTGGAGTGTCCTGTTCTGGGAATGTTCCAATCTGGTCTCCCTGCCATCCACAGCACTCGCAGCACGCTGCCGCATGAGGTCCCCTCCTTCCTTTCCAGTTGGTAGTGGCCAAGGGAACGCTGGGAATTGTAGTTCTTTCCCTGCGCCAGGGCTGGCTCTATAGGCAGGGAGCTCACCAGGGAACTACAGCTCCCAGGGCCCCCTGTTGGTTCTCAGCTCCCATGCCGCCCCAACAAATGGGCTGCCCCAAACAGGTGCTTGCTTTGCTGGTGCCTAGAGCTGCCTCATGGTTTTTTTACCAGAAATATGGAGCCTTCCTCACCCCTGCACTACCTACACACACACACACACACACACTTTTCTCCCCCTCCTTCCCTCTTTTTTTTCTTCTTTTTTTAAAATGTTTTTAAAAATCTAAACCAAGGACAAACTTTTTTTAAAAAAGCCAGAGCCACAGAGATCAGGCCATGGAAAGCTGTCCCGAGTTTTAGGGGGCATGTTGCTAACTCTTTTAGTGAAACGGTTTTGTAGGTAGCCTGGCTGTGTAAGTTGTTAAGCTTTAGCATGGGCAAGCGTTTATTATTTGAAAACACTTTTCCATTTTATGAGGTATTCTCTCCCCCCATCTTACGACCTATCAGAAAAATTAACAAAAACAAGCTAAAAGATACATTGTAGCAAGGACTGCAAAGGAATAGTTACAATATTGCTGATTATTACCTTGTCTAAGCACCTGGAGAATGTATTTTGTTTTGTGTTTATAAAAGACTTTTATGCAAACTGTAACCCTAGGTGATGTACAGCATTAAATAATATGAAACAGTGGATGAGAGGCCTGAGACATTGTTGAAATCAGAGGGGTTATGGTTAAGTCCCAATGCAGAGGGCCTTGGGGTGGAAGATGAGAAGGTACAGCCGAAGCGGAAGATGGTATGATTTAAGAGGGGTTCTGGGGCTGCTTTGCAATGGGTGCATAGGGAGCCTATAACCCTCATGCACAAACACCAGGGCTGGGTGAGGTGGTTGGGCCTTTGTTAGAGGAAGAGGCCTTTCGTACACCTTTTGTTGTTGTTGTTGACAAACTGTAAGATAACTGCGCGTATACTATGGGGGCAACCTACCGCCCTTTTCACAAACCCCACATCCCTGGAACTCCATAAAAACACGCTTTACACAGTTATTTTCAACTGACATTTTATTTTACACCACGGCCTATTTTATTCCCAAAACACCCTCTAACTGGTGTTTGTGCATGAGGGTTATAGGCTCCCTATGCACCATTGCAAAGCAGCCCCAGAACCCCTCTTAAATCATACCATCTTCCGCTTCGGCTGTACCTTTTCATTTTCCACCCCAAGGCCCTCTGCATTGGGACTTAATCATAGTCCCTCTGATTTCAGGGTTACAGTTTGCATAAAAGTGTTTTATAAAAACAAAACAAAATACATTCTCTAGGCGCTTAGACAAGGTAATAGTCATCAATATTGTAACTATTCCTTTGCAGTCCTTGCTACAATGTATCTTTTACCTTGTTTTTGTTAATAGGTCGTAAGATGGGGGGAGATAATACCTCATAAAATGGAAAAGTGTTTTCAAATAATAAACGCTTGCCCATGCTAAAGCATAACAACTTACACAGCCAGGCTGTCTACAAACCGTTTCACTAAAAGAGTTAGCAACATACCCCCTAGAACTCGGGACAGCTTTCTTAGCCCATGGCCTGATCTCTGTGGCTCTGGCTTTTTTAAAAAAATGTTTGTCCTTGGTTTAGATTAAAAAAAAACATTTTTGAAAAAGAAGAATAAAAAGAGGGAAGGAAGGGGAGAAAAGTGTGTGCGTTTGCGTGTAGGTTGAGCGGGGGTGAGGAAGGCTCCATATTTCTGGTAAAAAAACAGGGGTGGCTCTAGGCACCAGAAAAGCAAGCACCTGCTTGGGGCAGCCCATTTGCAGGGGCGGCATGGGAGCTGAGAACCAACAGGGGGCCCTGGGAGCTGTAGTTCCCTGCCTATAGAGCCAGCCCTGGAGCAGGGAAAGAACTACATTTCCCAGCATTCCCTTGGCCACTACCAACTGGAAAGGAAGGAGGGGACCTCATGCGGCAGCGTGCTGCGAGTGCTGTGGATGGCAGGGAGACCAGATTGGAACATTCCCAGAACAGGACACTCCAGGGGGAGGGAAGCCCCACCCTGCCACCATCCACTTCCTCTGACTGCCCCCCACAGAAACCCCAACCCATCCAACTCCACCCCCCCGCTCCCTGATCACCCCCTCTTGGGACCCCTGCCTCTAACTGCCCCCCAGAACCCCACCCGCTACCTGTCCCCTGACACACCCCTGGGACTCCCATGCCTATCCAACCGCTCCCTGTCCCCTGACTGCCCCCCCACATCCCTGACCCATCTAACTCCCCCTCCCTGCCGCTGACTACCCCCCTGAACCTCTGCCCCATCCAACCTTCCCTGTCCCTTGACTGCCCTCCTGGAACCTCCTACCCCTTCTCCAAACCCCCAGCCCCCTTACCGTGCCACTGAGACCAGCGTGTCCTGCTCCGTGCAGCTCCAGACATGCTGCTGCATACATCCTGCCGTGCTCCCCCACGGCGCCCACAGCCCCACCCCACCCCAGCACCTGCCCTCCAGATTTGAACACCTCAAAATTCAGGAGTGCTCCCGCTCAGTTTGGGCAGCTCTTACTTCATTTCTCCCAATTCAAATATACTGATCCACTGTAACTTGCTGTAGAAAAAGTAGGATAAAATTGAGCAAGAAATGCTTCCCAGTGGTTATCAGGACTGGAATTGCTATTTTCAACAGCCATTGACTTTTGTTTGTTTGTTTGTTTAAAAGGAAGACAGTGAAATTGCATTGGCAAATTCCCCATAGAAAGAAAGAGTGGAACAAAAGAATAATAAAGGCAGCTCAACTTTTCCTCTTTTATGGAGGAGAGTCTTATAATATGCATCCAGATATCCTCCAATCACACCAGCTGAAAATTGTTCCACTTTACTGCAGCTCTGTAACTATATGGGAACCAATCCTGTCAGTGTTTTGTGCACATCCAAAATTCCTGCTGAATGACCCGCCCTGGGAGCGAGTTACCAGTGACCCAGGGCTGCAGCGGAAGGAGGGTGCGGGGGGAGGGAAGAGCCCAGGGCTGGGGTGGCAGGCGGGGTGTGTGTGGGGCACTGGTGGGGAAAGGGGAGCCCAGGGCTGGTGCGGCAGCGGGGTGGGGGGAGGACACAGGTAGGGGGGAAAGGGGGAAGACCAGCGCTGGGGCGGCAGGGGGTGTGGGTGGGAGAGCCCAGGGCTGTGGCAACACGGGGGTGCATGGGGGAGCCCATGGCTGGGATGGGGGGCAGCTAAAATTTTTTTGTTTGGGGCGGCAAAAAACCGAGAGCCGGTCCTGTAAAAAACAGCTAACTTTTTTTACAGAAGCTATTCTTTCTTGTGTTTTTTTGTATAAATCCAAACTTTGAAAAGCAATCTTGGAGTTTTTTTTATTAAAATACATATGTAAACACCCCTCAATTGCCAGTTTTCATATTCTTACCCAGTTGTTGTTTTGGTACTTTAAAAACACTATTTTTAAAAGAACAGGCTAGTATCTAAAGCCTTTTTAGTTCACTAAACTTCGACAAAATATCCCTGAGAGGGGCCTTGTTTTGTTACAGCTCAGGCAATACTGCTTTTTCATAATAAACTTTAAAAAAACCAAAATGCTTCAAATATATGGGGAGGGAAAAAAAAACTTCTCTCTAATCCACTGGATTACAAAATCAGGGGGATATAAACTAGCTCTTACTAAGGTTCTGTGGCTTTCACTCTGGCGTGTTTTCTGCGTGCTCTCTTTTTTTAATTAAAACATTCATGTAAAATGTTAAATAAAGAGCTCTGTATTCATATAGCCTTGTCTTTTAAAGTGTTTATTCCTCTACAAAACTTGATAACTTTCACTTGTATGTGTTAAAAAGCAGGCAAAGAAGCAGCCTTCTTATCTCTGACCCACTGGTTTACAGAGGCTGTTTTTGCTGACAGCTGCTTTGCCGCAAAAGCCTGCTAAGAAAATGACCAGTGCGAGCCTAAACCTAGGGAAAAACGTTTATAAACAGGCTTTCTGTGTTTTTAAGCCTGGGTTGTTTCTGAACTTGCATGTTATTGAAACATCTATGCCTAAGGGGTAAATGAAGGTTATGGTTCTTCAGGTAGGCTGGTCTTTTCAAGTGTTTATTCCTTTCCAAGCCTTTCACCTCTCTCTGTTAAAAAGTGGGAAAAGAAACAAACTTCTCCTCTCTAATCCAATGGTTAACAAAAGAAGGGGAATATAAACCGTCTGTTCCTACAAACCTGGGGTGCTTCTGCCTGCTCTGTTACATTTCAATGAAACACTTACGCCAAGGGGGCTAAATAAAAAACAAGTGTCTTCAGGGAACCTGTTTTTCAAAGGGGTCGTCTTCTTTTCTAATCCTCGACTTTCAAAGGGCTGTTTCAAGTGGTTCTCACTAAAAACCTTGGGGGGAAACTTATTCTTAGTAAGGGTTTTGTGGGTTTAGCTCTGGGGTGCTTCTGCATGCTCTTTTTTTTATTGAAACACCCCTACAAATAAAGGAATGTGTCTTCAGGTAGGTTTGTTATTCATGTGTTTATTTAATACGTTAAAAAGAGGGGGGGGGTTGTTACAGGGTCCTGCTTGTTTACATAAGAGCAGAGCAGGGCTTTGCTGCACCTTCACAGTGTTTACTCTAAAATAGCCAGAGCTAGTCTAAAACCTGGGGGGGGGGGGTTGTCACTATTCATTACTTTTATAACCCTAGACTGTTCCTGCATGCTCTTTTTTTTATTAAAACACCTATGACCAGTGCGAACCTAAACCTAGGGAAAAACGTTTATAAACAGGCTTTCTGTGTTTTTAAGCCTGGGTTGTTTCTGCGGACTTGCATGTTATTGAAACATCTATGCCTAAGGGGCTAAATGAAGGTTATGGGTCTTCAAATAGGCTGGTCTTTTCAAGTGTTTATTCCTTTACAAGCCTTTCCTCCCTCTTTTGTTAAAAGACACAATCTTTTTATCTCTGATCTACTGGATTACAAAATAAGGCGAATATAAACTGTCACTAAAAACCTGGGGTTTTAAACCTAGGGTGCTTCTCCATATTTATTTATTACAACACCTACAAAAGGGATGTGTCTTAGGTTTGTCTTTTCAAAGTAACTTTAACTTGTGTTTATTAAAAAGTTTGGGAAAGAAGCAGCCTTCTTAGCTCTGATCCACTGACTCACAGAGGCTACTTTGCTAAGAGGAGCTTTGCTTCTTTGTCTTTCTAATCCACTGGTTTACAAAATAAGGGGTCTATAAACTGTCTGTTAATAAAAACCTGGGGTTTTAAACCTAAGGTGTTTCTGCCTGTTCTTTTTCATTGAAACACTTATGCCAAGGGGGTTAAATAAAAAAAAAGTGTCTTCCTTTAGGCATGTCTTTTCAAGTGCTTATTCCCTTGAAAGCCTTTCACCTCTCTTTGGTAAAAAGTGGGGAAAGAAGCAATCTTCTTTCTAATTCAATGGTTTACAAAATAAGGGGTTTATAAACTGTCTGTTACTAAAATCCTGGGGTTTTAAGCCAGGGGTGCTTCTTACTGTTCTTTTTTTATTACAACACCTACAGAAGGGATGTGTCTTAGGTTTGTCTTTTCAAGTCATTCTCCCTTTGCAAAACTTAATGTAACTTTAACCTGTGTTTGTTAAAAATGTTGGGAAAGAAGCAGCCTTCTTATCTCTGATCCACTGACTCACAGAGGCTGCCTTGCTAACAGGAGCTTTGCTGCAGCTTCACATTGTGCTTACTAAAAAATAACACCTGTTAGTCTAAAACCTAGGGAAAAAACTGTTTAAAATGGTGTGTTACTAAAAGCTTATGGTTTTAACTTCTATAAACACTCCTCTGTAAAAGGGCTACATGGTGGGAAAATGCGGGGGGGAGGGTCCGTTTCTTTAGATAAGAATAAAACAGTTAAAGGAGAGGGGGAAAGGTGGGAGTTGGCTCTTGTTTAAAATCTTGGGACTCTAGGATTGGTTCAGGAAAATGAATTCTATGACGCTGCTGTAAAACCACCTCTGACTGGGCCGATCCAAAGGTGGTGATAACGAGTCTGAGATGGTCTGAACCAGAAGAGTTGCCTCTTTCTACAGAAAGACTGAAAAGGTGAGAATTCTCGCTCTCTTTCTGATTCCATCATGTGCTCTCTAGCTTTGCCCTTTGCAGAGGGAGCTCTCTTTCTTGCCCTCTTCTTTCTTTTAACCACTCTCTTTTTTTCTTAACCTACCCTGATACTGAATGCTTTTCTAGTTACTTTCTTACCCTGTGCTCAGCAAACAGGCTCTGCCTGCTTCTCTCTCTCTCATTCTGATTTCACCATGTGCTCTATCTTTGCTCTTTGCACAGAGGGCTCTCTTTTCTTCTCCTGTTCTTTCTTTTAACCTCTCTCTTTTTTTTTAACCTACACTGGTATTGAATAGTTTAAATGCTTTTTTTATTCACTTTTTTACCCTGTGCTTACCAAACGGGCTCTGCCTTTCCCTTTTTAAACCTAGTTTACAATATTATTTAATTTTTTCTTAACCCACCCTGACATTTCATACACCTTTTACATTTATCTCCAAATTTTCTATTCTCCAAACTCAGCCTTTACCATCATCTCTCCTTACTCAAACTCACTAAAAATCTCTCTTCTTTCAAACTAAAACAAAAATCCTTCTATTCTTTCATAACCAGCCTCTTTTCTTCAATAACTTACCTCTCTTCTTTCAAATTTCCTTTTTTTCCACTAAACCTCACTCACTTTCTTTTTTCCTCTTCACACTCTCTCACACTCTTCTTTCAACCTTTTTCTCTCCATGTACCCAAGCACAAACAAACACAACACTTCCCCTAGTCAAACACACATACACACTTTTTCAAAATGGCCAATGGCGCCACACTCTGGCGCCAACGGAAACGGGGTGGGAAGGTGGGACATGAGCCCTAAAAGGGGCGTGGAAACCTGTCAAAATTGCATGGTGATGAATACTAGCGAGTTAATTACTACCTGCTACCTCTCCTGCCAAGGGGCGTGAAGCTGCATTAATGAATGTTGGTGAAAGCCTTTCGTCCCCTCAGCTGAAGGGCGGGCGGGCGGCTGTGGCGTGTGGTGCACGGTGGGGAATGTTTTCCCTGCTCTACAGCTGGGATCTGAGCATGTCAAAGCTGCCTAGCAGATTTTTATGTCCCTCTCGCTCAATTGAGCACCTGACCGAGCTGGGCCAGGCGCTGAGGAGGACACGGGCCCTTTGCCTGGACTAAGACACGGGCTGGGGTTAAGGTCAGGTGGATCTAATGTGGCTCAGCTCAACCTGCTCCTAGTGAAGATGCAGGTCAGAGCTTTAGCTCCATTGTGGCTGGTGGAGTTGTGGTGTGGCCAGAAGCCAAGGCCGGACCTGGGACAGGTGAATCCAGCCCACGGGTGGGGTGCAGAGGAAACGGGTGGGGGAAGAGGAGCGGAGTTGTGGGGAGGGAGGAAGGGCGTTTGGGGGTGAGAGCAGGACAGGAGCTGGGCTCTGTGGCACAGTGAAGGGGAGAGGGGGATTTGGGGACTGGGGAGGAGGTGGGCTGGGGGGAGGGGCAGGTAGTGAGAGCCAGATGGGGTCTTAGAGGAGCGAAGGGTTTGGCTGTGGGGGGAGGCTGAGGACGTTGATTTTGTGGTGGGGAGAATGGAGGGAGGGGTAATGGCAGGGGAGGGACTGAGGTGAATTCTGTAGGGTGGGGTTGGGCTGGGGCCATCCAGTCACCACCCACACCCCCCTTCCACCCATCCAGCCCCATGTCCCCCACCCACACCCCCCTTCCTCCCATCCAGCCCCCTGACCCCACCCACACCCCCCTTCCTCCCATCCAGCCCCCTGAAACCCACCCATCCCCCCCTCCTCCCATCCGGACCCTGAACCCCACCCACACCCCCCTTCCTCCCATCCGGCCCTCTGAACCCCACCCAAACCCCTTCCACCCATCCAGCCCCCTGAACCCCACCCACACCCCCCGTCCTCCCATCCAGCCCCCTGTCCCCCACCCCCCTTCCTCCCATGCAGCCCCCTGACCCCCACCCACAGCCCCCTTCCTTCCATCCAGCCCCCTGAACCCCACCCCACCCCTTCCTCTCATCCAGCCCACTGACCCTCACCCCCTTCCTTCCATCCAGCCGCCTGAACCCCACCCATCCCCTTCCTCCCATCCAGCCCCTGAACCCCACCCAAACCCCTTCCACCCATCCAGCCCCTGAACCCCACCCACACCCCTTCCTCCCATCCAGCCCCTGAACCCCACCCACACCCCCTTCCTCCCATCCAGCCCCTGACCCCACCCACACCCCCTTCCACCCATCCAGCCCCTGAACCCCACCCCACCCCCTTCCTCCCATCCAGCCCCTGAACCCCACCCATCCCCTCCTCCTATCCAGCCCCTGACCCCACCCACACCCCTTCCACCCATCCAGCCCCTGAACCCCACCCACACCCCCTTCCTCCCATCCAGCCCCTGAACCCCACCCACACCCCTTCCTCCCATCCAGCCCCTGAACCCCACCCCACCCCCTTCTTCCCATCCAGCCTCCTGTCCCCCACCCACACCCCCCCTCCAGCCCTCTGCCCACACCCCCCTTCCTCCCACCCAGCCCTTGCCCACATTCGCCTTCCTGACCTCCAGCCCCTTGCCCAGACCATGTAGCTCCCTGCCCAGCTCACAAGCCCCTGAGACGCTCCGTGACCCCAGGGCATCCCCCCGCCCCGACGGGAACCCCCAAAGTAAGTCACTTAGCTGATGTCTGTGCCGGCGGCGCCTCCCAGCTCGCTGCTCTGTGGGGCAGAGGCCAGGGCTCAGCCTTCAGGGGCTGTGTGTTGTAGCCGCCCTGTGCGTCCATCTCTGGGGATGCTGCAGAGAGACGTCTTCCCATCACCTTCCTCCCGTCGATGGGCTGGAGTCCGTGTGCGTCTCTAAGGACGCGGATCTGCTACCGACCCTCCATCCCTCTGGGCGGCCGGCGGCCAAGGCTTTAGGCTGGGTCCTGGCAGGGAGAGGGCTGGCTGATGCCGTCAGTTCTTTCCCCGTCGCTGGTGGCTGGTCCGGGTCGGCCAGAGCCCTGTGGAGGGGTGGGGCCCGGCGTTGCTGTCTGGGGCTCTGCTGGCATCCGCAGGGCCTTGCTGCGGGAGCTGCGGGTTGTTCTTCCGGCCGGGCTGGTGGAGGGGAGGGAGTCCGGCAGCTCCGGTTCGGCCTGTTGGCCCCGGGGCGGGGGAGCCCGGGGCGGGTCTGGAGTGCTGGGCTGGGATGCAGTTGGCCTGGTGCTGCTGGAGCTGCCAGTTCTCAGCCCTGATGCTCATAGCGCTGGTCTTTCCCAAGCAGGGACCCGGGCGTATCACGGCGAGGCCCAGAGCTCGTTGTCCTGGCCTCAGGTGGAGATCGGGTCTGGCTGGCAAGCCGGGAGCGGGCAGGGCTTCCTAGCCGGGGGCAGCGACTGGCGTGTGTGCCCCGGACCCGCTGCTGGCGGCACTCGCCACCCTGTGGCTTCAGGGGTCCTCTGGCAGAGTCGTTTCCGGTCTCAGCCAGCAGCTGGGCTCCCCCCCGGCACGGCCTAGCCAGGCCTATTTGGCAGCCTTGCGTGGGCGCCGTATCTGTCCCCCACACTTGCTGCACTCCCGGACGCGTGGCTGGCGTCCCCGGCCCCCGCATTGCCGTCTCCGCTGGGACCTGTCTCTCGCCCTCAGCTGCCCCAGCACCCGGTAGTACACGCGGCAGCTGAAGCCTTCGCGCAGCCCCTGCTTAACATGGTGGGTCAGGGCCTCCAGGCTGGGAAAGACTCGGCAGCAGGCCAGGCACCGCACGCCCTGCTCCATGGTGAGGAGCCACTCCGGGGGAGCTCCCGTCGGCTGCTGCGGCGCCTCCTCCGCCGGCCCCTCAACGCCGCACTCTGCCTCCGAGTCCACGTCTCCCAGCTCCGACTTGGTGTGGGAGCTGCTCAGGTCCGAGCCGGCAAAGCTTTCTCCGCCAATGTACTTGCTCTTAAAGATCCGAGGCCGCTTCCGAATGGCTTCAAAGCCAGCCCCGGTCTCCCAGGCCACTGAGACGCCGTTCACAGCCCGGACCTTCATATAATAAAGGGCCTTTTCTTCTGCCTCCTCCTCGGCCTCTCTGCCACGTGCCGAGCGCTTTCTCTTCTCGCCTGAGCCGGGAGACTCACGTGGCGGCTGCGCACACGGGAGGTTGGAGGCCACGGGTTCCACGCCGCGCATGGAGGAGTGGCTGGTGACAGATGTGATCACAGAGGTGTGCTGGCTTTGGTCCCTGGGGCCAGCAGGGGCAGAGACCCCCTCCACTGCTGTTTCCTCATGAACTGGGCTTGCGGCAGAGACCCCCTGCTCCGCTGTTTTCTCAGGACCAGGGCTCCCAGCAGAGACGCCCTGATGAGGGGGCGACTCCCTTGATCTTTGTGACTCTGAAAGCAGAATGAAAGCCCAGGTCCTGCGGCCATCGCCCCCTGCGGTGAGTGCCCCACCCGCTCCCAGCCCTGTGTCCCAGGCCCAAAGGGGCCCCCCGCGGGCAGGGGGAGGGGGTGGGGAAGGGGACTCACTGAGTGCGACTATCAGGGGAGCGCCCGGTCAGGGGTCCGACACGCTGCCCCCAGGGAAGGGCCAGAGCCCCCTCGCTGGGCACACTGGAAACTAGGCTGGACAGAGCCCTAGAGAACGTCCTGTCGGTGCCCATGCTGCCCTGGCCTGGGGGGATGGACACTCTGCCCCACTGGGCTGCCTCAGCCCTGACATCTGTCACCCTGGCAGCCTGAGACTGGGCTGTGCCCATCTCCAAGGCCCCTGGCTTAGGCTCCTTACCCCAAGGGCACAGGACTCTTTGCACTGGCGTTTCTACATGGAAGAGCCATTTTGTGCCCCCAGATATGATCTTGTGTGTGTGTGTGTGTGTGTGTGTGTGTCTGTGTGTGTGTCCCTCTTCCTCTTTTCCACTGAACCATTTCGAGGGCTCTGTCTCTCCTCACGTGGGGAGTCTGTTTCCCCCCCTGTGCCCTGGTGGGGGGGGGTCTCTGTTTCTTTCCCCCTCCCCCTTACCTCCCTGGGGAGGCAGAGAGAGTTCGAGTTCCTCCTTGACCAGGGACCCCGAGTGTCCTGTGGGCCCAGGGAATGTCCTGCTCACCTGACCCGTCCTGGGCAGCTCCAAGGTTCGTCTCTGGGGCCTCGGCAGGAAGCCCTTGGTTGTGCACCATGGTCCTGGCTCTGGGGACTCGGGCCAAGGCTGGTGCTTGTCACAGTCCTCGAAACCTGCTGGGGTCTCTGTCCCAGCACTAGCCAGAAAGTCCGGGTCTCTGCGGGGGAAGGGATGGCGGTTCTGGTCCAATTCTCCAGCTAAATCTCCAACTCTCACAGTGCAGGCAGCAGAGACAGGAGCACGACTGACCTGAGCCAACGGTTTGATCCAAGGGGCACCAGAATGTTGTGGTCTGAATAGCCCTGGAATGTTCTGCTCCAAACGGCATCCGGCTGTTTGGGTCCGAATGGCTCAGAAGTTCTGAGCTGGGTGAGGTCATTGCCAGCTGGGATGACAACGCCGAGTTCCGGGCCACCTGCTCTTGGGTCCGGCAGAGCCTCCTCGAGTCCCATCCAGGGAGGGCCGAGTTCATGACGTCCCAGCCAAACCACTCAGCTGGGTCTATGCTGCACAAGCCCCGGGAGGGCCCATCCGGGCTCCGATCAGGGAGGGTGGAGCCATATCAGCCTCTGGCTTTGCGCTGGCACAGACCGAAGAGCAGGACCATTCATATT
Organism: Mauremys reevesii; assembly: GCF_016161935.1. Taxonomy (NCBI): domain Eukaryota; kingdom Metazoa; phylum Chordata; order Testudines; family Geoemydidae; genus Mauremys; species Mauremys reevesii. The sequence goes on from NW_024100746.1 coordinate 147,170, forward strand.
AGTGTTGATTTGGGTTACGGTGGGGCCAAGAGGCCCAGTCAGGACCAGGGCCATTGCCGGGCGCTGCCCACGCCAGAGTGAGAGACGGTCCCTCTCCCGATGAGCTGCCAGTCTAAATGGATAAACAGAAACAGACAGACAGCGAGTCCGAGCCCAGCACACTGTCGGCAGCAGCCCCAGCACAGAGCTCCTTTGAGATGCCTCCCCCAGCCCCTGTTCTAATTCCCCAAACCACCACTCCCCTCTGCCCACGGGCCCCAGGCAGGCCTGCTCGCTGTGCTGCCGTTCACCCCACCCTGACCCCACAACTAGCGCTGCAGGCTCCAGGTGGGGAGGGGGAGATGGGGGGCACGTGTCCCCTGCTCAGGAGTGTCCAATGGTGGCTCCTGGCTGCTTTTCTTCCTCCCCCTGGAGGCCTCTCAGACCCCCACCAGGATCTAGCTGCCCCCCAAGGAGACCCCAAATCAACCAAGGCCTCTCAAGGCTTAACTCATGCCAAGGTTCGCTGCTGTCTGTTCAAAGGGACACACCCCAGCCAGTGCCGTGTCACTGCCACCTGCACCCAACCCCACCCAGTCCGAGGGAGAGGATGGTGCAGGGTGGGGCTTCCCTCCCCCTGGAGTGTCCTGTTCTGGGAATGTTCCAATCTGGTCTCCCTGCCATCCACAGCACTCACAGCACGCTGCCGCATGAGGTCCCCCTCCTTCCTTTCCAGTTGGTAGTGGCCAAGGGAATGCTGGGAAATGTAGTTCTTTCCCTGCTCCAGGGCTTGCTCTTTAGGCAGGGAGCTCACCAGGGAACTACAGCTCCCAGGGCCCCCTGTTGGTTCTCAGCTCCCATGCCGCCCCTGCAAATGGGCTGCCCCAAGCAGGTGCTTGCTTTGCTGGTGCTAGAGCCGCCCCTGCTTCCAGTCCTTGGCTCTGGGGTTCTCAGGCCTCCTTCGTAGGTGGGCTCGTAAGGGGACACTGCCCAGAGCCTCTGTAGGAAGCAGAACTGGGTTTTCCCTCTTTTAAACCTTCCCTACACACTTGACACCATATACAGGTGTAATGGGGGGGGGGCTGATAGGGGCACAGGCTTCCATTAACCCCTTCCTGCTCAGAGTGTCGTCTCTACACCCCCTCACATCAACGTTTATACATTAAAAAGATCTCCATGTTTATAGGGCAATCTCACGATGTTGGGGCCGGCTCCTGAGTTTGGACCGCTGGGGGCTGGCCGTCCTGATCTCGCCGCCCGCTCTGACCACCGCCACAAGCGAAGGAGTTCTGAGTCACGGCAGCGGCTGGAAGGGAGAGAAGTGCATCTGCTGCCAGGATGTCAGTGGGTCAGAGAAGAGGGAGGGAAATGAATCATGGCCCCAGACAGTCAGGGTGGGGAACTCCCCTGAGAGAAGAGAGTTAAGATCTGGGACTGTTTTGTCTGGAAAGGAGAAGTGTCAGGTGATGGCTGGGTACAATTTCTGAAGGGTAGGTGCAGTGGTGGCCAATTTCCCCTTTCCCACAGTTCGAGAACAAGAGATGCCCCAAGGACATTAAAAGGCAACTTATTTAAACCAGGCAAGAGGAAGCACCTTGGTACACAACCCAGAACAAACCGTGGAACTCACTGCCACTAGCAATTATTGAGGCAAAGGGCCTGAGAGGTCTCAAAAAAGGATCAAGGGGGAGATTCTCCCCTGCTCCCCCCCCCCGGAGCCCCTTCCCGTTGCACGAGAGGGCTGGAGCGGTGTGAAGCCCCACATCCAGCCGGAGCCGATTCCTCCTATACAACCATGGGGTAGCCGACGCTCGCTGCACGCTTGTAGGGGGTGTGCTGGGGGAAGGTTGGGGTGGGACGGGCCTGTCATGGGGCAGATTCTGAGCAGTTCTGTGACCCTTAGGGCACCCCAGGAGGCTGCTGTCACTTAGCCAGGCGCCCAGGGCTGGCTGGTAAAGCAAGGGCTGCCCCAGCCTGTGGAGCAGCTGAGGCTGGGGAGGGTGCAAAGGTGGCATAAAGCCCCCTCCTCCCCATCCCCTGGGCTGTGAGCTCTGTGCTGCATCTCTTCGCCCAGCCCCCTGCGTGTCGAGCTGAGAACAGCATCGCAGACACACCAGCCCAAGGAACACTCCTGGGGCTGTCGGCCCCTGTGCGGTTCTGGATCAGTGGATGCCGGACGAGCAGGATCAATCTCTTCTGCGCCTGGGCTAGTATCAGCTGGGTCGGTAGCAGGGGGATATGGGCCTATCTGGGTACAGCAGGAGCTGGAGATGGAAGTTCTGGAGGGGGAGCCCTGCGCTGTGGGTGAATTCCCTGCTCTGCCAGCGACTCCCTCCATGACCTTGGCCCAGTCCCTTAGTCTCTCTGGCCTCAGGTCCCCGCTGTGAAATGGCATTAATGACACGTCCTTTTCCCTCACTCCTTGCCTGATCGCTTAGAGTGAAGCTCTTCAGCGCAGGGGCTGCCTCTCCTCTGTACGTGCAGCACCAGGCACACGGGGCCCTGATCTCTCCTGGGGCCTGCAGCTGTCCCTGGGCTCTGAGGAGGGATGATAGTGGGCTGGTGAGACCAGGAGCCTGTGGTGCTGTCGGAGAAGGCGGTGATGGCCAGTGGAGTGTTGTGTACAGCAGGAGCTGGGATGCCAGACCAGCCGCAGAGCAGATCTGTGCTGATCCGGCAAACCTGCCTTCCTAGGAATTAGGGAACCCGACACTGCGAGGCTGGATAGTCTGGAAGAGCCCATAACCCCAGTCAAGTCAATGGCAAGACGCCCACTGATGTCCCTGGGAACTGGCCTGGGGCTTTATAATCTGAGCTCTCTGGGGCAGGGCTGTGTCTGGCAGAGGGCTGTGCGCATTCACAGCACTGCGTACACACGTGTAACAATACTCCCTGTCCTTAGCTGGCCGTACTGCCGGGTCGCTGAGCAGGAGCAGGGACCAGCCATATGTGCTGGGATACTGAGCTCCGGACGGAGCAGCAGCCCCCGTTCCTGTATCCTTATAGACTAGCCGTGCAACCTCCTAGCTCCATCTGTGGGCCCCATCGCCATAGCAATTCTCTGTCATTAATGAATTTCCCCCTTCCTGAAGCATGGCTGTGCCATTATCTCCACTTTACAGATGGGAAACTGAGGCACGGAGCAGCTGAGGGTATCTCTACTGTGCAGGTAGACACCTGCGGCCGCCCCCTGACAGCTGACTTGGGTTCAGGCTAAGGGGCTGTTTAACTGCACTGCAGACATGGGGGTCTAGGACCCCACAATTAAACCCAAGCCCCACGAGCCCAAGTCAGCTGGCAGGGGCCAGCTGTGAGTGTTTGTGTGCAGAGTCGTCATATCCTGTGTGACTTGCCAAAGGTCACCTGAACGAGTGACTCAACCAGCACCTTCCCTCCCCCCCCTTCTCTCACCCTGAGGGGTTGGGGGCGGGGGAGTCTCACTCTGGTGTCTTTTCTGTTTGTGGGTTTCCAAGATCAAAGGAGCGATTCTGCTCTCGGCTCCTCTCTTGCGGTTCCTCTGCGCGATCAGAAACATACCACATCCTGCCTGTGTCGCCCTCCTGCCCCAAGCCCCCGGAGATGCACACAGGAGCTCAGGGCTGTCATGTCTTGATCTGGGGGCTCTTCCCCACCCCCCGGCTCCCCCTTCTCCCACCTCATTTCTGTGCCATGCAGAACCACTGAGATCTTTGTGCTTCTTCTCTCTGCCGGCCCCAGGCCCAGCAGGCCAGGCATGCCGGGGCCCATCGCACCAGAAATTAAACACGTGAACTGAGCTGGCTTTCAGGGTAGTTCCCGCTGGCAAGGTGTTGCAGTTTAGTCTGCCTGGCCAATGCAGGTCAGCCACAAGCATCGTGGTGAAAAAGCTCCGTTATCTTGCCTGGGATTGATGTCAGACTGACAGGCCTATAATTACCCGGGTCAGCCTGTTAACTCTTTTTAACTCTTTTAAAATTAGCTTCCTTCAGCCATCGGATCTCATTCTGCCTTGCTCTGCTAGACTAAAAAGGCTCCCCGTAGGGTCAAGTACCTCCTCCCTGTGTAAGTACTTATAGACCGAGATCAATTGGCGAATTAACCCCTCTCTTTGGTGAGCTAAATAGATTCCTCGAGTCCAGCTGAGCACCTTGGCCACAAGGCCTCCGCCCTAGCTGAAGGGAGGGGATCTGAGGGATCTCGGGAGCACCCATAACTGTCGCACACAGGTGCTCAGACAAGGAGAGTGGAGTGGAAGAGAGGGGAGAAGAGGGAAAGGGAAAGGAAGGGATAAAACAATAGGGCGAGAAGTATAGGGATGGGGAGAGAGGCTTGTTGCTGGGAACACCTCTCTGGGGGGACAGGGACCCTGATGGGTTCCCCAGGCCACTGATCCCGTTATCAAAGAGATCTGAGCCATGAGCTGTCCCTGCTGCATGCGGGCAGAGCTCACCAGAGGGGCCAGGTGTCTGGCAGTTCTGTTCCCCTGAGCAGCTGGCAGAGCCAGGCAGCCCTTGGGCCCAGCCACAGCCCCCAGAAGGCAGCACAAAGCGCAGCTGGATTCAGCCTCAGGCCACAGCCTACAGCAGACGGCATGTCAGAGTGAGGGCAGGTGGGTGCCGCCAGCGGGAGCAGAGGAATTCACAGCGACCGGCTACACCAGCCTAGTGTCTCTGGTGAGGCCTCCCTGGCCTAGCCGCCGAAATCATTATAGCAGGGCAGGCGGTGGAGCCCCAGCTGGCTACCAAATCGGGCCCCTGGTTGTCCTGGACTCTTGGGAGCACAGACTGTGAGTGAGGAAATCGGCGGGCCCTGAACTGAGAGGGGGAGGCCAAAAATGGCACCAGCCCCTCAGGGTCCAATTGTTTGGTTCTGTGACTTGTGCACCGTGAGGTAACCGGGGGTGCGAGGCGTTAAAGTGTAACTATTTGTCTCAGGTCAGCCTGGCCTGTCCCTTTTCTCCGGTCCCCTCCATAAAGTTTGTTTGTTTAAACCTCTGTGCTTGCAAGAGGGGACGGATTTGCCTAGCAAAGGCACCCGGCTTATAGGTTCCCGCATTATGGGGTGGGGTCTTGAGCCAAAAAAGGAAGAAATTGTAGAGAGTCCCCTAAAATAAGGACCTGGCCCTAGTTGCTGCTGGCGCGATTGGCAGCGGTTACATTTTGCCCTCTGCATTGGATATGGGACTTCCCATGGGAGGCTCTTTGTGCCTGAATGCAGCCTTGTATTCAGACCTGCCCTGCTACTGTGATCATCTTCGTACAAAACACGCCTCAGGAGGTATCATTTGAAAACTAATCACTAGGGATGTCAAGTAATTGCAGTGAACTCACACGATTAACTAAAAAAAATTAATTGTGATTAAAAAAAATAATCACGCTTAATCAGTTTTAATCAGATTGTTAAACAGTAGAAACCAATTGAAATGTATTCAATATTTTGGATGTTTTCTACATTTTCAATATATTGATTTCAATTACAACACAGGACACAAAGTGTAAAGTACTCACTTGATATTATTGTTATTACAAATCTTTGCACCGTAAAAATGATAAAAGAAATAATATTTTTCAGTTCACCTCATTCAAGTACCATAGTGCAATCTCTTTACTGTGAAAGTGCAACTTACAAATGTAGATTTTTTTTTTTGCTACGTAACTGGACACAAACATAAAACAATGTAAAACTTTAGAGCCTAGAAAGTCCACTCAGTCCTACTTCTTGTTCAGCCAGTCGCACAGACAAACAAGTTATTTACGTTTATGGGAGATGCTGCTGCCCGCTTCTTGTTTACAGTGTCACCTGAAAGTGAGAACAGATGTTCGCATGCCACTTTTCTAGCCAGCATTGCAAGGTATTTACAATATTTATATCTTAAGCTGTTTGTGTAAGCCTTTTGTTTTGTTTTCCCCCTCACCCCTCCTTTCCCAACAGCAGTTACGTTAAACATTACATTTTAGCATGTTAGAAAAGTTCCCATTCGCATGCTTATCTTTGGCCTTGTCGGCCCAGGCGCATGTAGACTTTCCCCCTTTCTATCACTACTGCTTTTGCTAGTTTGAGTGAAGCTACAGCTGTTAGCTGTTTGCTAGAAAAGCTGACTGTTACACATTTTGCTTTTAGGCTATTAACATTTAGGTTGGTTGAAGTTCACAAGATGGAGTTGCTTTGGCTCATGTAGACCCAGAGCAGGGGGGTTTCATTGACACTCGTGGTCTTCCACCCCCCCGAGTTACCTAGATTTATGTCTAGTGACACCAACAGTGGGGTTTCCCTCCCCCTGGAATGTCCTGTTTTATGAATGTTCAAATCTGGTCTCCCTGCCAACCACAGCACTCGCAGCACGCTGCCGCCTGAGGTCCCCTCCTTCCTTTCCAGTTGGTAGTGGCCAAGGGAATGCTGGGAATTGTAGTTCTTTCCCTGCTCCAGGGCTGGCTCTATAGGCAGGGAGCTAACCAAGGAACTACAGCTCCCAGGGCCCCTGTTGGTTCTCAGCTCCCATGCCGCCCCTGCAAATGGGCTGCCCCAAGCAGGTGCTTGCTTTGCCGGTGCCTAGAGCCGCCCCTGCTCCGGGGTCTCCCTTCCCAGCGATGAGCCGGCGCTGGCACTTCTGTGCGAGGGAATCTCGCCTTCCACCCCACTGTGACCCTGGCTCTCCAGCCCACAGCACCGTTGTTCCCCTCAGCAGGTCCAGCAGGTTTGGCCCCACCTATAGACTCCCCCTGGGAAGCCGCCAGCAGCTGATAAACACAGCGACACCCAACAGCTGCTTCACAGCCAAGGATTAGTTCTGCACAGGAACATGGCAAACGGGAAGCAAAGGCCGGTGAGAGACAAAAGTTTATTCGAGATCTCAGAAAAGGCACTAGGAGACCAGCATGTCTCAGATCAAGCGCGCTGATACAAGCAGCTTTCCCTTTTTATACCCAAGTTGTTTACTTCAGCTTAGTTTCCCCCTTCCTCCCCTTCCCCCTTCCTTCCCCTAGCAACCTTGGCTGCTGCAATTTGTAGCTTGTTAGTAAATTTTCCTTCTACAAGTTATTTTGTCCCTGAGCTAGCGGTACGTAGGCCCCCCCTTATCACTACTGCTTTAGCCCGGTTTGAGCTGTGCTGCAGTTGATAGCTGACTGTTACACATTCTGTTCTGCAGTTGCGGGCAGTTGAGGTCGGTTAAAGTTCAGCATGGAGGAGCTTTGGTTCACTTTGGCCTAGAGCAGGGCGGCTCCATCGAAACTCGTGGTCTTCCACCCCCCCCCCCCGAGCTACCCAGTTATGCCTAGTGACACCAACAACGTGCCGAGCGCTTTCTCTTCACACCCGCGCTGGGGGGCTCACATGGCGTCTGCGCACACAAGTGCTTGGAGGCCACAATTTCCATGCCGCGGGTGGAGGAGTGGCTAGTGACGGATATGGCCACAGAGGGGTGCTGGCTTGGGTCCCTGGGGCCAGCAAGGGCAGAGACCCCCTCCTCCGCTGTGTCCTGAGGAACCTCCCTCCCGGCAGAGACCCCCTCCTCCGCTGTGTCCTGAGGACCAGGGCTCCCGGCAGAGACGCCCTGATGAGGAGGCGACTCCCTTGATCTCTGCGACTCTGAAAGCAGAATGAAAGCCCAGGTCCTGCGGCCATCGCCCCCTGCGGTGAGTCCCCCACCCGCTCCCAGCCCTGTGTCCCAGGCCCAAAGGGGCCCCCCGCGGGCAGGGGGAGGGGTGGGGAAGGGGCTCACTGAGTGCGACTATCAGGGGAGCGCCCGGTCAGGGGTCCGACACGCTGCCCCCAGGGAAGGGCCAGAGCCCCCTCGCTGGGCACACTGGAAACTAGGCTGGACAGAGCCCTAGACAACGTCCTGTCGGTGCCCATGCTACCCTGGCCCTGGGGGGATGGACACTCTGCCCCACTGGGCTGCCTCAGCCCTGACATCTGTCACCCTGGCAGCCTGCGACCGGGCTGTGCCCATCTCCAAGGCCCCTGGCTTAGGCTCCTTATCTCAGGGGCACAGGACTCTTCTCCTCTGGGCAGGGCTGGCTCCAGGCACCAGTCGAACAAGCTGGTGCTTGGGGCGGCAGATTCCAAGGGGCGGCATCCCGCCAAATCCTTTTTTTTTTTGCGCCGCCCTTGCAGGGTTTTTTCTTTTTGGTTTGCTGCTCCTGCTGCCCTGTAGGGGGCGGCGGCACAGAGGAGGGGAGCTGCTCGGAGCAGTGCCAGGTCTGCAGCAAGCCCGGCACAGCAGCCCGCGTCCCTCCATGCCTGCCCCCCGGAGCAGCGCGGAGCCCTCCCGGCAGGCGGTGCGGCGGGAGGGGCCGCATGGTGAGCGTCCCGCTTAAGGAAGCCCTGGCCACCCCCCTTCTCTCTCTCTCTCCCCGGCTAGCTGGGGTGTGCACTCCGCTGCCGGGGTCTGCAGGGCTGGGAGTCCCCCTCCACCCACGCTCCCGCCGCCTCACAGGTACTTTTTTTGTTTTGTTTTTTCTTCCCTTCCCCGCTCCTGCCGGCAGGTTTGTTTCACAGCCCTCCCCCCGCTCCTTTGCTGCTCTGGCCGGCAGGTTTGTTTCACAGCCCTCCCCCACCTCCTTGCTGCTCTGGCCGGCAGGTTTGTTTCACGCCCCCCTCCCCGTCGTCTCTCCGACTGGCTGGCAGGTTTCCTTCCCCCCTCACCCTTTGCGGCTCCGGCCGGCCAGCAGGTTGGTTTGCTGCCTCTCCCCTTCCTGTTCAGGCTGGCTGGCAGGTTTGTTCTCCCCTGCCCCTTCGCCGGTCCGGCCCCCCATGCAGGTTTTTTTTTTTTTTTGCTTGAGGTGGCAAAAAAGCTAGAGCCAGCCCTGCCTCTGGGACCTCCCTCTCGCCCTCAGCTGCCCCAGCACCCGGTAGCAGACGCGGCAGCTGAAGCCTTGGCGCAGCCCCTGCTTCACATGCTGGGTCAGGGCCTCCAGGCTGGGAAGGACTCGGCAGCAGGCCAGGCACCGCACGCCCTGCTCGATGGTGAGGAGCCACTCCGGGGGCGCTCCCATTGGCTGCTGCGGCGCCTCCTCTGCCGCCCTCCCAGTGCCGCTCTCTGCCTCTGAGTCCACGTGCCCCAGCTCGGACTTGGTGTGGGAGCTGCTCAGGTCCGAGCCGGCAAAGCTTTCTCCTCCGCTGTACTTGCCCTTAAAGATCCGAGGCCGCTTCCTAATGGCTCCAAAGCCGGCCCTGGTCTCCCAACCCACCGAGACGCCGTTCATGGCCTGGACCTTCATATAGTAAAGGGACTTTTCTTCTTTCTCCTCCTTGGCCTCTCTGCCACGTGCCGAGCACTTTCTCTTCATGTCCGCGCCGGGGGGCTCACATGGCGGCTGCGCACACGGGAGGTTGGAGGCCACGGGTTCCACGCCGCGGGTGGAGGAGTGGCTGGTGACGGATATGGCCGCAGAGGGGTGCTAGCTTGGGTCCCTGGGGCCAGCAAGGGCAGAGAACCCCTCCTCCGCTGTGTCCTGAGGACCAGGGCTCCCGGCAGAGACACCCTGATGAGGGGGCGACTCCCTTGATCTCTGCGACTCTGAAAGCAGAATGAAAGCCCAGGTCCTGCGGCCATCGCCCCCTGCGGTGAGTGCCCCACCCGCTCCCAGCCCTGTGTCCCAGGCCCAAAGGCCCCAGGCGGGAAGGGGTGGGAAGGGGACTCACTGAGTGCGACTATCAGGAGCGCCGGTCAGGGTCCGACACGCTGCCCCCAGGGAAGTGCCAGAGCCCCCTCGCTGGGCACACTGGAAACTAGGCTGGACAGAGCCCTAGACAACGTCCTGTCGGTGCCCATGCTGCCCTGGCCTGGGGGAATGGACACTCTGCCCCACTGGGCTGCCTCAGCCCTGACATCTGTCACCCTGGCAGCCTGCGACCGGGCTGTGCCCATCTCCAAGGCCCCTGGCTTAGGCTCCTCACCCCAAGGGCACAGGACTCTTCTCCTCTGGGACCTCCCTCTCGCCCTCAGCTGCCCCAGCACCCGGTAGTACACGCGGCAGCTGAAGCCTTCGCGCAGCCCCTGCTTAACATGGTGGGTCAGGGCCTCCAGGCTGGGAAAGACTCGGCAGCAGGCCAGGCACCGCAGGCCCTGCTCAATGGTGAGGAGCCACTCTGGGGGCGCTCCCGTCGGCTGCTGCTGTGTCTCCTCTGCCGGCCCCTCAATGCCGCACTCTGCCTCTGGGTCCACGTCCCCCAGCTCGGACTTGGTGTGGGAGCTGCTCAGGTCCGAGCCGGCAAAGCTTTCCCCTCCGATGTACTTGGTCTTAAAGATGCGAGGCCGCTTCCTAATGGCTCCAAAGCCGGCCCTGGTCTCCCAGCCCACCAAGATACCGTTCAAGGCCTGGACCTTCATATAGTAAAGGCACTTTTCTTCTGCCTCCTCCTCGGCCTCTCTGCCACGTGCCGAGCGCTTTCTCTTCTCGCCTGAGCCGGGAGACTCACATTGCAGCTGCGTACACAGGCGGTTGAAGGCCACAGGTTCCACGCCGCGCGTTGAGCAGTGGTTGGTGACGGATGTGGCCACGGAGGGGTGCTGGCTTGGGTCCCTGGGGCCAGCAGGGGCAGAGACCCCCTCCTCCGCTGTGTCCTCAGAACCAGGGTTTCCGGCAGAGACCCCTGGGGAGGAGCCACTGGATCAGTTGTAAATGCCATTACTGAAATCTAATCATAGGGACTGGGTTAAAATTTGTCTGTAGCAGGAATGACAGTTCATTGTGGTGAGAGTGGGGCTCACGTCTCATCAAGTTAGGTATTACCTTAACTCAGCAACAGTTGGTTAGGTCCTCACTGTTGTACTCAGCCATCTATTAACAACTACTCAAATGTATAAGCAAACATTGGTCTAGGCATGTGGAAAAATTGTGTTATCTTCCTGGCATGGTATCTTCCTGGTGTTCAGCATGAAAGTTGCAGCCCTGATAGGAGACTCACTCGTGCCACAGGTGCCATGTTGGGTGAGAGCTGCAGTTCTCAAAGACTGAATGTCTTCACCATGGATGGTGGCAGGGGAGTGGTCCCTATCGATAATAGGGGTATGTTGAGATGGTCATTGGAGGGCTGTTAATTCCTGAACTGGAGGCTCAGCCAGTGCACCCACTTCCATTTGCATGTCACAGACACCTGTGTAGAATAAGGGCCCGAGATAACTATATGGCTTTCCCACGGGACCAATGTTCCATCCTGGAGGATGGGTTTTGTGTATGGAAAACCTGAAGTCAGGACAAGCCTTATCTCAAATGTTGGGACCTGACTTAATGGTGCATGTAATGTAATTCAATGTTTGATACAGCAGTGAGGAAGGACGCCATTATCTGGTGTGGATGTGGGTGGTTAACTGTGGCAGGCAAGCCTTGCTTAAATATCTCGTTCTTCCTATTGTGTTAAGCCTTTTAAAAAATATTATGAAAAAAGTGGTAGGGCAATTACAGTGATTCAGTGGCTAGAAGGGTTTGCTATTGTGGAAACAAAAATTCCATGGGGAATGGATTTGGGTTGTGTTCTCACAATGGTATGTGGACTTATTATTTTGATTGCAAATATTATTATGTATTATTTCATTCTGTTCTCAAAATCATAGTTAATTATTGATAAAGTTAATTATTGCTCCTAATAAATACAAGGAAGGGGTGTTAGTGGGGTCTAAGAATTGTTCTTACCCCAAAACCAAATGGGGGAGCTGAAGGGGATGCTTGTGTTCATTCTGGATACAATGTGCTTTGCAGGGTACTTGTGCCTAGGGAAACCCGCTGTGGCTCACCAGCCTCGGAACATTCTAGAGAAAGCCAGGGGGAGGGGGTGAGCTCAGCATGTGGCATGGCGCACTATGAGCATGCGATAAACAAACCCCTGTATGGGTTTGTTTAACTGTGATTGGTTAGAGCTTCATGTTCTGTAAGTTGTTCTATAACTTGTTCTATAAGTGCCGTGTGCTATACACTAGCTAGGGGAGGGGCTCCTGGCTGGAGGGACTCTGCCTGATTCTTTGTACTAGGGGCTCTCCTTGTGCACATATTCAATAAAGCCTTGTTGAATTGAATCGCATCCAATTGAAGTCCCTTGATTCTACCCAGCATCGGACTCACTGGGAACCACAAAATCCCACCAGTTTCTTGGTGCAGTGAGCAGGGTGAGAAATATCTTTCCGGATCACAGCCTACAATCAAATTAGAGGGTGAGTTTGTTCATTTTTTATTTGGTTGTGTGTCTCTGACCTGACTGGTGACTCTCATACCTTTTGTGGTAAGCAAGTCTTGGTGCTGGGGAATTCAGGGAGTTTGTTGCAGTCTTAACACATTGTACTTAGTGTGGGGGCTGGCTAAGCTGTAAGTTCCTCTAAGTGCTGTTGAAGTGGGAAATCAAAGAGGCTGTCATAAACAGATAGTTAAGGGTTCAGGTCTCTTTTACCTGTAAAGGGTTAACAAGCTCAGTAAACCTGACGGACACCTGACCAGAGGACCAATCAAGGGACAAGATAATTTCAAATCTCTGTGGAGGGAAGTCTTTGTTTGTGTTCTTTGTTTTGGGGGCTGTTCTCTCTTTGGATCTAAGAGGGGCCAGACGTACATCCAGGCTCTCCAAGCTTCCTGAAATATTTCCTTCTATTCAGTATAGTGAGTATTAGCAAGGCGGATTAGTTTTGTAATTAATTTCTGTATTTGCAAATGTGTGTTTGCTGGAGAAATATCTTTATTTCTGTTTGCTGTTACTTTTGATTATTCTGAGAAAGGGGGTGCGGGGGGAGCCCCTCTAGGGTTATAAGCTAAACCCTGTATATTTTTTCATCCTGGTGTTACAGAGATAGTTTTTACTTTTCTTTCTTTAATTAAAGCTTTTCTTTTGAAGAACCTGTTTGATTTTTCCCGTGTTTGAAACCTCAGGGGATTAGTTTGACTCACTGGGGACAGGTGGGGGGAAGGTGAATCCCTCTTTGTTTTGATTCAAGGAGTTTGAATCAAGGTGATCTCTCCCGACGGCGAAGGGAGGGGGAAGAAGGTGGGGGGAATGGTTTATTTCCCTTTGTGTTAGATCCAAGGAGTTTGGATCGGTGTTTCCCCGGGAAAGTTTTGGGGGAACAGGGAATGTGCTAGACACTGGAATTTCTAGCTGGTGGCAGCATTACCAGATCTAAACTAGGATTTAAGTTTAGAGGAGCCCATGCAGGTCCCCATCTTGTGGACGCTAAAGTTCCAAGTGGGGAATAAACCTATGACAGAGGCTGTAAGGAGCAACAGTTAGTGTAGGGGCAGGTATATCCCTAAGTACCTCTAGCTAATGTGTTGGCTGGCCCCAATCTCCCAACTGGACATTGTAATTGTGCAGATCAAATAAATCGGAAAAAAGATTAATCTGCTGATTGGTCATTTTAGTCTGGGGTGTTTGATTTGAATACATTGTTATTAGTCTGTAAACAGAATTGTGTTTAAAAATTTGGAGATTGGAGGATATTTAGGTTAAAAAAAGGGAAAGATGAAGGGATATAATAATCCACAATATGAAGAGTGTATGATTAGTGTTTTTATAACTTGTAGCAGTAAGTTTATTAGTTTTCTTGTGAAAATATTTTGGCTGTATGATTGAAATAAAGAAGGACAAAATGGCTGCTATGTGTTTAATTGTTGATTATAAACATCTGGTTAGAAAGAGTGATGTGCTAAAAGGAAGGGTGGGAGAGTTAGAAGCAGAGGTGGGAAAACTGCAAGCAGAAGCAAAAAAGTATAAAGAAGCAGACTTGCATGGAAAGAAATCTTGTCCCTCAGCACCTTTGGACCCTACATGTGTAACATGGGGATATCAGTCTAGTTTCATGGCTCCGGTGAGAGTGTCCACTGTCCCTAATCCTAACCCAGGGGAAGGGGGACCTGCTGCTGTTAGTCGCCTAGAGCACACTCCTATAAGTCCCTCTGACTTGCGGAGCATGTTAAAAGAATTGTCATCTTTGCAGCTTAATAACCCAAACCTACCCTTCTGGGAAAAGGTACAGGAGTGGATGGTAGAGGGAGGCTTACATGCTTTTGATGATCACATAGTGTTTTCAGCCTTGGACATTAGCAATGGCTTTTGGTCTATTCCTGGGCACCCTGACAGTCAGTTTTGGTTTGCATTCACTGTTAAAGGGAAGCAATATACCTTCACTTGCCTCAGCCAGGGTTTCTATAACTCACCTGCTTTGTTTCATAGAGTGTTAGCTGATGTGCTGGCAAAGCTGCCAGACGTGGCTTCTTGTGTTGTACAGTATGTTGATGATCTTCTTGTCTCCTCACCAGATGGCCAAACGCACATGAAAGGCTTAGAAGTGATCCTGCAGCACTTGGCAGACAGTGGGGTAAATGTAATGCTAGAAAGGCTCAGATCGCAAAGGAGGAAGTATCCTATCTGGGGTATCTCATATCCAAGGGGTACAAGTGTTTAACTGTTGACTGCATTGAGGCTATTAATGCATGCCCATGACCAATTACGGTCAGGGGAGTTAGGAAAGAGTTGGGGCTATTTAATTTCTGCCGAACTCAAATCCCAAATTATTCAAGGATTGTCCAGCCCCTTAATAATCTCCTGACGGGTGCTGGTGGACCACATGATGAAATTGAATGGACATTTGAATGTGAACAGGCATTTACCACACTGAAACAGAGGCTAAGTACTGCCCCAGAGTTGGGACTTCCTAATCCATTAATGCCTTTTACATTGTACACGCATGTCAGAGAGGGACATATGACAGCAGTGTTCATGCAAAAACATGGGGACAAACAGTGCCCAGTAGCATACTACTCTTCTAAACTAGATGCTGTCACTCAAGCAATGCCACCGTGCCTCCAGGCGGTGGAAGGAGCTTCTATGGCCCTCAATCAAGCCTCACCACTAATTGGTGTGCAGGATGTAATTATTGTCGTGCCTCACGCTGTCCTTGCTATTTTATCAGGAAAGAAATCTCCGGCAGTCCAGGTGGCAAGATGGACTCGATGGGAAACGAGCTTGCTAATGCCTTCAGTACGTCTGCAACGAGCGTCATCGCTAAACCCTGCCACCCTCACGCCTAGCCCAGATGAGGGACACCCGCATCAGTGTTGCCTTAAGGAAGAGCCCATGGACCTTCCATTGGTCAAAGAAACTGCAATACCTGGTGCCCCTTGCCTATACGTGGATGGTTCTTCCTCCTACATGGATGGCAAGTGACACACAGGATGGGCCGTTTGTACGCAAGATGGGCAGCTGGTGACACCTGGCAGTTTACTTGGGGCATCAGCACAAGTTACAGAACTGCAGGTGTTAGTTGCATGTGAAAGCGGAAGGTCATGCTATAAACATAGCTACTAATTCTAGATGTGTGTTTGGGGTTGTAGATAATTACATTAACTCGTGGGTAAATCGGGGATTCCTGACAAGTACAGGATCCCAATACAAAATGGGGGGATAGTGCAGAAACGTCATGCAGCCGTGCAGAAACCTACCGACATAGCAGTGATAAAAGTGAAGGCCCACACAAAAGGGAGGGGAACTGAAGGGCAGATGAACTAGCTAAACAAGCAGCAGTGGAAGGTAAAGAGACCCAATTGGTTGCAGCAACACAGCCTCTCATAAAACCCCCAAACTTTTTTGAATTACAGGACATTCAGCACACTGCCCCAGGGGCAGAGAAGTGGTTATGGATGGATAATGGGGGCAATCTGTGTGACGATAACACTTGGAGAGGTCCAGGGAACACATTAGTGTTACCAAATGTGCTAATGGGAACTATGATACAAGTGTATCACATGTTGGGACATGATGGAGCACGGAGGGTGATCCACCGTATGTCAAACACCTGGTGGCATCCTAAGCTTAATGCAGACGTGCATGATTATGTGAGAAGGCGTGTAACGTGTGCTCAATATAATTCTGCTCCCACAGTGAAAATGAAAATGCAGCATCAGCCAAGACCAACACAGCCCTTCACGCAGTTACAAATAGATGGAATTGGTCCCCTGCCAAGGTGCAGAGGGAAAGAATATGTTCTGGTGATCATGGATCACTTTACTAAGTGGGTAGAAGCTTCCCCAGTGGCCAAGGCCACTGCATCTGATGTAGTTAAACTATTGATGACTGAAATAATTCCCCGACGGGGACTTCCATGCTTCCTACTAATCCACATTCCTTATCTCCTTTTGAAATGCTGGCAGGGCGGGCGATGAGGACGCCAGGAAATCTGTGCATTGCAGGGGGGGAATTGTATGTCATGGGTGACCAGCCTGTTGAATATTGCAAATTGTTATCGCAGTGTGTCTCACAGGACCCCCGAACTGAACCAGACTCAAAGGCTGCAAAGAGGACATATGTGAGGTGCAGCCTGGTGACCAGGTGATGGTGAAAGCCTATAGAAAACGAACCTTTGAACCAGCCTGGACTGGGCCTCACACGCTTCTCTTAGTAACTCCTTCAGCAGCCCGGGTCACTGGAATTCCAGTTCGGGTGCACCTGTCACGTGTAAAAGTATTCAAGGGTGAGACCCAACATGGGGCACAATAATCCCTGTTTACTCTATGGACTCCTGGAAAGCCGCTCGTCATATTGTTAAGTGTTTGCAGCTGATATTCCCAGTTTAAAATTGATGTAGGAATTTTTGTAGTCTACTAATTGTGTTGAGTGGTTTTGAAAGTTTCATCTTAATAATGCTGCAGTGGCTTTCAGTGTTTTACTGATGTAATCACCTGGGGAGGAGCCACTGGATCAGTTGTAAATGCCATTACTGAAATCTAATCATAGGGACTGGGTTAAATTTGTCTGTAGCAGGAATGACAGTTCATTGTGGTGAGAGTGGGGCTCACGTCTCATCAAGTTAGCTATTCCCTTAACTCAGCAACAGTTGGTTAGGTCCTCACTGTTGTACTCAGCCATCTCTTAACAACTACTCAAATGTATAAGCAAACATTGGTCTAGGCATGTGGAAAAATTGTGTTATCTTCCTGGCATGGTATCTTCCTGGTGTTCAGCATGAAAGTTGCAGCCCTGATAGGAGACTCACTCGTGCCACAGGTGCCATGTTGAGTGAGAACTGCAGTTCTCAGAGACTGAATGTCTTCACCTTGGATGGTGGCAGGGGAGTGGTCCCTATCGATAATAGGGGTATGTTGAGATGGTCATTGCATCCTTGGAGGGGTGTTAATTCCTGAACTGGAGGCTCAGCCAGTGCACCCACTCCCATTCGCATGTCACAGACACCTGTATAGAAAAAGGCCGGAGATAACTATATGGCTTTCCCACGGGACCAATGTTCCATCCTGGAGGATGGGTTTTGTGTATGGAAAACCTGAAGTCAGGACAAGCCTTATCTCAAATGTTGGGACCTGACTTAATGGTGCATGTAATGTAATTTAATGTTTGATACAGCAGTGAGGAAGGACGCCATTATCTGGTGTGGCTGTGGGTGGTTAACTGTGGCAGGCAAGCCTTGCTTAAATATCTCGTTCTTCCTATTGTGTTAAGCCTTTTAAAAATATTATGAAAAAAGTGGTAGGGCAATTACAGTGATTCAGTGGCTAGAAGGGTTTGCTATTGTGGAACCAAAAATTCCATGGGGAATGGATTTGGGTTGTGTTCTCACAGTGGTATGTGGACTTATTATTTTGATTGTAAATATTATTATGTATTATTTCATTCTGTTGTCAAAATCATAGTTAATTATTGATAAAGTTAATTATTGCTCCTAATAAATACAAGGAAGTGGTGTTAGTGGGGTCTAAGAATTGTTCTTACCCCAAAACCAAATGGGGGAGCTGAAGGGGATGCTTGTGTTCATTTTGGATACAATGTGCTTTGCAGGGTACTTGTGCCTAGGGAAGCCCGCTGTGGCTCACCAGCCTCGGAACATTCTAGAGAAAGCCAGGGGGAGGGGGTGAGCTCAGCATGTGGCATGGTGCACTATGAGCATGTGAGAAACAAACCCCTATATGGGTTTGTTTAACTGTGATTGGTTAGAGCTTCATGTTCTGTAAGTTGTTCTATAACTTGTTCTATAAGTGCCATGTGCTATACACTAGCCAGGGGAGGGGCTCCTGGCTGGAGGGACTCTGCCCGATTCTTTGTCCCAGGGGCTCTCCTTGTGCACATATTGAATAAAGCCTTGTTGAATTGAATCGCATGGAATCGAAGTCCCTTGATTCTACCCAGCATCAGACTCACTGGGAAGCACAAAATCCCAACACAGGGTAAGCAGATTCATATAGCCCAGAGAACCCCCTCTAGCCTTAGGTTCACAGTTACAGCAAACAGAGGTCAAATCTTCTCAGCCAAAAGGAACATTTAAAAGCTGAGAAATCAAAAATAAGACTAACACGCCTTGCCTGGCTATTACTTACAAGTTTGAAACATGAGAGACTGATGCAGTGGGGTGTTGTGGGACGGATGGGTCTCTTCTTTTGGGAGACGTGTAACAATTTCTGTAGAAGAGCAGTTCTCCAGTCTACTTAGTGTCCCTCTCCTGTCTAGCCAGGGGCGGCTCTAGGAATTGCGCCGCCCCAAGCAGGGCGGCGCACTGCAGGGGGCGCTCTGGCAGTCACCGGTCCCGCGGCTCCAGTGGACCTCCTGCAGACATACCTGCAGAGGGTCCGCTGGTCCCGCGGCTCTGGTGGACCTCCCACAGGCATGCCTGCGGATGCTCCACGAGAGCCGCGGGACCAGCGGACCCTCCGCAGTCATGCCTGCGGGAGGTCCACCGGAGCCGTCTGCCGCCCTCCCGCAGCATGCCACCCCAAGCATGTGCTTGGCACGCTGGGGTCTGGAGCCGGCCCTGTGTCTAGCGATTCAGACACTCGCAGAGGCTCACACGACACCCGCTCAAATGTTACACTGCAGTGTGGAACGCAGATCTCACAAGTCAGATTAATGCAGGCAGCAACGCACAAGCATCCGAAAGACTCAGAACACTAATCGCTTTCTTATCGTTCAAACTTGATAAGTTCTTGGAGGACAGGTCCATCAATGGCTATTAGCCAGTGTGGAAGCAGGGAAAGCTTCAATAAGGATTTGAAGCGGATTTTAATGCGTGTCAGTCAGTTAGCAAGAGTCAGGCCATACTGTAACCCTAATGACGTGAGACTTGTAGGAGCAAAGATAGTGCGAGGCGACAGGACAAGAACTGTGTACAAAGTTATTACGACCTTGCAATCACTAACCAAAATGCAGGCTTGCTTTTCTTAGTCTTATCTTATTGTCTCACTCCTTTCTGCTATGTATAAACAAAATGTATTTGTTGCTTTTTTACTGTCTCCATGATTGCTAGAAATTGTCTGTAACAAAGGTATAAAGGCTTGATGTAATTGTTTACCAGTTGAGAGACCTGTCCAGGACTGGGGCGACCCTGTGTCCTATGGCACTCTCTCCCTCCATTGTAATTACTGGAGAAATAATAAAGTATTTGATTTTGCTGCACCCAAACAAAAAGCAAGAACTGAGTTTTTCTTCGACAACACTAACAGAAAATACAGTAATACAGTGACCTAAACCAGTGAAACCTTTTTCCATTTGCAGACACCTAAATAATTTGGAATGGAGATGCGGCCCCCTTTGGAAATCCTAGACAATCTGTGGACCCACAGGCTGAAAACTTTTGACCTAGACTGACTGGACAGTGGGTATTGACGTAGCTACAACAGACTGGTTGTTGTTCAGTGTTTGTGCTGCACCTCGCACAGTGGAGGCCTGGTACACAAATGGAGCTCTTTGGTGCTACTGCAGTACAAATCAATAACGCAATGTGCGGTAGAGCCAAAAGCAGAGTTGGAAAAACCCGCGTCTCTCTACTCTTCCTGTAGTTTAAGTACCACACAAGCATCCTTCCTCAGTCTTATGTTCCCTTCCTTTTGTCATTTCCTTCTCTGTGGAACCTGCATTTGAAGGTCTCATCTGTGACCGAATGAGGGAGATACTTAAATAGTTACACATTTCAAAACACCTCATCAAAGGAGAGACACCTTTGATGGGAAATGTGACTCTAAAAATCTCTTAGTCACTGCCCATCCCTCTCCTTAAATATTCCTTCTTGGCCTTTCAGAGAAACCTAATTCCAAAGCCAGCAGATTAGAGAGAGACACTTGGATCATAATAGCCACAATGTGCCCCTAGGGACAGACTGCAAGGCTCATTTTCCCTAACTAGAAATAAGAGATTGTTTTTACAGGTCCAACATTAACCTTTTTGCTGCTTCATTACCAAAAAAAAAAAAATCAGCAGGACCCCTAGCTGAGGTCTAATGCATAGGACCAAAGTGTAGTTTAAAATTAGTATATGGATGGGTCCCTGATCTTCCCCATTATGTGGGGGGAGGAGAACGGGAAATAGTGTGGACTCAGGGAACTGGGATGGGAAGCATGCATCGTCCCTCCCTTCCCTCCCGTATTGCTCCAGAGCAGGAGATGCATCCCCAGCAAGAGGCTCTTGTCCCTGTTAGACTGTGACCCTATGATGAACATCAGGGATTTAAGGCAGAAGGAATGCACCACAGCACCACTTCCGGCTGCTCCTCCCAGTGCTTGTTCACACTGTAACAGGAGGCAGGGTCCAGGGGGAAGTTGTGGCTGCAGGTTGTTGCCAGAGCATTGCCCGCAGCTCAGCTACAGTGGGATCTCCTCCTGACAGAGATCCTGTGGGACCCCGGGCCGGACAAAGAGGAATTATTCAACAAAATGACACCCCTTTTACATTTGTCAGGGAAAATCCCTGGACCCTAGAAAAGAAAGGTGATTATTTGCAAGAGGAAAAGGACACATTTTCTTCTGTTCTGCTAGCAGCTAGTGACTGGATCACGACAGAGGGTTAGATTTCAACATCACTTGTAAATAATCAGTTTATAGTAACAACTATGGAAAAAAGAGGATACTAGAGTCTTCATTCAGTATTCCTTTTATTAAAGATGGCATTATAAATCCCACAAATTCCTTCAGTTACAGTTTCACCACCTGTGGAAAGATTTATGCAAAACTCAACATAGCTGGGATTATAAAAATATAAACATGTTTTAAATTATAAAATAAATTATAATACTGGAGGTTACAATCACCTCCATCTTACCAGCAGAGAGTGCCATTTCCTGAATTTAAAAAGCTTGTTTTCAGACCTCCAAAGACATTTTATTACTAAAACATTCAATTAAACAAACATTAATTTAGTCACTAAACCACTGGAGAACTTGCTATGGAGTACACTTTTGATCTCATTGCTTACTTCTTATAAAGTGCTAGTTGATTGTGGGAAAGAAACTGGATGCCTTATTTTCAGTACATTTTATTAAAAACTCAGTGACGAGTATTCTGAACATCTCCGGAACCCCACGTAAATTCACACACTTCACTCTTTTCTCTTAGGGGAGACACTATATCTCAAATTTGTAAAAAGAAACCGAAGTTATAGAGCTGGGAACGAAAGGTGGATTTATCTGAAGAGATTCTCACTTCAACAAACATCTGCAGCTGAAGACTAAATCTGAAGAAACGTCACATCGAGAATCCACAACATTCCATTTAGAGTCTGGCACCTTGACATTTAGGTTTAAAGACTAATATTACGCACATCATGATGGAAGCCTGTAAGCAGGCATCTCAACAGGCTCTCTTGCCACCTTCAGCTAAAACCCACAATCCAAACTATGCCACGCTCAGATGGCCAACACGTTCTTTAACAGGTGAAACATTTAGCATTATGGAGAGGCAGAATAAGGAGCCAGCTGCGTGTACAGAACAGCAAGTAATTTTGATGCTGCCAACTGCCTTTGCTTGCTTCAGAAACCAGTTTTTAAAGACAAAAGGGATGATCCACTTCCTTTACTTTTTTCAAATGCAGTGGATTCCAATTACAAGTCCAGTTCAAAGGAGAAAAGTTGTAGTGAAAGTGCCTGAGAGGGTCTATTTTCACTACCGAAATTCAGTGCAAATGTGTGAAGCTTCTCGTCTTCCAATATTGTCTGTTAATTTGTAAGCCATTAACTAGCACCAACCTTCATCCTGAAAAAAACAAAAACAGTTAATATCAAAATAGTTATATATTTTAGTCTTCTACAGCTTTAGTTTAGTCTATATGATACTTTAAACTTTTCAGATGTTGTACTTTACAGTACCTTCAAGAACAAATATTAGTTTTGTATTAAAAAGTTGGTAGATGTTAATTTTTTTTCATTTAAAAAATTACCTGATGTCTAACAATAACATACAATAGAAATATATTTTCAATCGATTTCATGTTAAAGCAGTGTTCATAATATTTCCCTAACAATAGAAAAAGTAGGAGAAAACATGCATTATGGCTATAACAGGGGCTAGGGCTAATTAGTAAGCAGAGTTAGTAACTGCAAGGACAAACAATGAAAAAATGTTATTTACATAAAAGAACCAAACTATTCCTGGGTCCCCCATGCCCCACTCCTCACTATAAAATAAAGCTGAGCTGAGGAATTCCTTTGGAAGTTTCCCCCTGTATCAGGAGTCAACATCTACATAAATGTATGTAAACTACATTTTTAAAGAGGAATATTAGTTTCAGTTTCTAGTCATATTGAATATCAATCTTGGTTAATAATGGCTACTGCAAATACCTTGTAAAGTACTAAAGTCCTTATGAAATCAAATTCTGAACCTCTTTGTGATATATACTAAAGAGAGCAAAGCTCTTCAGGGGAGGAATTTGACTAGTTTGATGAACAACTAGTACATGTCCCCATACGGGACAAAATCTTATATTTGCTTATAATCTTTGTGTTATGCATTTTTTTTCACCCAAAGAATACAATATGATTTGTTCCTTCAATATTAAAATAGAGACATATGGAAGTAATGAAATCGAGATTAGATTTACAAGTTAGATATCATTTTTCAATCAACTTCATTTAAAAGACTGAAAGAACACAATGTTCAAGTCTGTTGTGTTTGCAGAAAAACATTATATAGAAGAAATCTAGTATATTAGTGGTTAACCCAACAATGATGTCACATGCAACATTTCAGTTCACGTCAAGAAAGAAAAGGTTAGAAGAAATAAGAACCTGTAGATTATATTCTCAATTTGAATGTAACATGGTATAATTCTACCCTGTTCTCTCAAATAACTGAATCAGAAGACACCATCTACATATTTTTAGGTGGAAGAAGATATTATTCTATTACAAAATATGCCTTTCAAGACCCAGTTTAGATTTTGTTTCATCCATTGGTAGTTGATATGTTCTTGGAAATTGGAGCTTCAGGGATCTGGATTTCTAATGTAAGAACGGAACAGCAGAAAAAGAGAGAACACTAATTGAATAAAATATGTTTGCAAAAATAAAAGAAAAAAATTAATAGTTTCTAAAAGGAGAGCTTATAAATGAACTAAGATTAAATTTAGGCTATTAGGAAGCTATTTTGATGGCAACATGCATTAAGCTGTGGTATTCTCTACCGGGGAAGTGGTGGAACCCTTACTACTTGGAAATTTTAACAGGAACAAGAGCAAGATATTATAAAACATTGTTTTTCTCTGTAAAACTTCCTCCAAAATACACCAAAAACTTATGTCCCACACTTTCAAGAAGTTAAAATATTCACTGGGATTGTGTGGTGTGTGTTAGAAACCTGCTAATACCAAGGGGGAAAGCTTTGGACTTCACCTTGTTTGGAATCAAATCAAGTATTGCTGTTTTATTGATACTCAGAGGAAGCAACCAACAATGACAAATTTGGGGGGACATCATATAATATGAAAACAATTTCTCATCTGTACATTTTTCGCTTTAGACATGAGGGATAAGGTGTTGCTGAGGGGGGAAGGAGTTGTACAACCTTCTTTTTGGAACGTGCTGTTTTAAAAATAAAGATTTTTGAAAGGTTTCTGTTTTCAGGAATTCTTTTATACAGCGGCTGAATATACCAAGCAGTGAGAAGCATGCATAACGTGTAGGGAACTTGTGAATTCACTGCCGCAGATCATTTGTGTGTGTTAAAGAAAATAGGTAATACACAAGATTCTTCTTGGTGTTTTCCATTTGCTTGAATGCAGTGGAAAAGGTTGCTTTTTGTTTATACAGTCACCTTATTTTTCTTGTAATCATGGATACAAAAATCTGGTGAAGCAGATACTGTTTTAAAAATACTCTGTAAATGCTACAGTGTAATGTTAAAGATCAGAATTCTTCTAGGGGTGTGGGTGTGTGTTCAATCTCTCCTTGCATTATTTTTACCTTTCATTTTGCATCAAATCAACAAAATCTATTTTTTCTTAGCCTATTAGATTCCAGAGCGCCCTGGGAGGAGGAGGAGGGGAATGATCTATGACTTGGAATTATAGTAGAGCTTATTCTAGCAGTAGAGTCTAAAAACTGTGTGTGTCCTATCTACGTCCTGGGTAGGTTTTAGGAGTTCTTTTTTTTTTTAGTTATGATTTTGAAGAGCTGGTTGTTTTCAGCTACAGAGTTTCCATTTCACACCCCCCACCCCCATTTATGTAAGGAGCTTTTAAGCATCATTGATATATGTAGAATACGAATGAATGCATTGATTTTTTTGTCCTGCGATTGTGGAATTGTCTGGGATCAATTTCACATTTCCCCTGGCAAGCAGTGTGTCAGCAGCTGCCAGAGTGAAGATAAGAGTGAGGGCTCGTAGCTGGGAAATCCTTGACTGCATCCCAGCTCTGCTTCTGGAGTGGGGTTTTGGTCCAGCTGGTTAGTGAGCTGGGAGCCAGAGACACAACTTCAAATGCTCCCAAAGTGTGTGACGTTGGAACTGGGATCTTACTCTGGGCTCATCTCATCCGTAGCTTGACCACCTGTGAATGGTTTCTTGTATTGGTCAGTTTGGAATTTTTTTGGCGGGGCAGAGGTCAGTATTTCTCTCTGTTTGAATATCTGGGAGGGCACATCTCAGCCAGGGCAGGAACACCAGTCTGAGAGTGGACTGGGATGTGGCTGCAGACCCAGCATTTAGAAATATTAAGGGTCTGAGCTATCCACACTTGCTGCTGGATAAAAGAATTATCACTGTGGATTCCCCAGACCTTAAGACACCAGCAGCTGAGGAACAGGTGCCACCAAAGGCGCATGTTGGAGGCAGGGCCCTTCTGGTTCTGATAAACTCAACTGAGGGAACCGCAGTCACGGTTTTACATCCACCAGGCAGCAGGCGCTAGGCTCACTACTGCTTCTTCTTGGGCCTTGCTTTAGGTCGTCGTCTGCTTCTGGCAACCCTTACGAGAGCGTAGAATGTAAGGTATTGCAGGCTGTTCCTCTACATCTTCTTCTGGAGTCAAAATTGACTCTGCATGGTCCCGAGGTGATGATTGGTTCACTGGGGGTGGTGCATTCTTACACTGCGAAGCATGTATCCACTCTGCAATGCCAGACAGTTTAACAGCTATCTGGCTAGTATCTGCACCTTATCTTTTCCTGATGCAGACATTCCTCATTCACACAAAAAGACTGAGAATACAGACAGTAGTATTTTATATCCAACAAAAAGGCATTGCACATTAAACCTTGCTAAGTTTTACAGTTAATAACCAAGACAATTTACATTGAGACCAAGGCCTTCAATGTTTCTCTAATTTACTTAAACATAGGTCTGGTCTACACTACGGGAGGTGAGGGGGTGTCGAACTAAGGTACGCGACTTCAGCTACGCGAATAGCATAGCTGAAGTCGAACTACCTTAGTTCGACTGACTTACCCGTCCAGACACGGCGGGGTCGAACTCCGTGGCTCCAAGGTCGAGTTCCGGAGTCGACCGGAGCGCGTGGGGAGTTCGAACTATCGTGTCTTGATTAGACGCGATAGTTCAAACTCCGAGAAGTCGAACTCACTGCGTCGACCCGCGTGGTAAGTATGGACCTACCCATAGACACAATAGAGAATCCTGTCTCTTACTACCTAAATCTTAAAACAAAGAGTTAGAGAGGGCCCAATTTGTAATGCATATGGAAAAACAGAATCTTATAGTCCCAGAGGATCATTTCTTTCTGCTATTTAAAAAGGATGGCTAGCAGGATGAAATCAAATTATACTTTAATTCTTATGGGACATTATAAAATCCTGCTCCTACATATCCCCCTTTTGACACTAAGATTATTAATCGCCAGTGTCACTTCTTATTTAGTCCACGTAATAGAAAATAGTGGGAGGTGATTTGGGCCTGTGGCTTTAGCTTTGTTTTATCCACCAGCACATTTTAAACATTTTAATTAAACACATACAATTTAAAACCAAAAACAATTAGGGGTAGTAACATTAGTATGCCAGTAGTTGTGGGAGACCATCCAGAAAATATGTGATACCAATGGTAAGCTGTTATGTTTTTCTGCAGTGGCAATTCTTAACATGTCCCCATTTGCGTGTATAATATGAATGGTCCACATTGTTTTGTTTGTTTGTTTTTGTTTTTAGGAACTATGTTCCCTTTTTACCTTTTTTAAACAGATGATTGGTAACTGTTTGCCATTCAATGCCAAGATTGATAGAGAACTCAGCAAAATCAGTGCGCACAGTAAGCTGAGACTTTTTGGTTGTGGCAAATAGTAAATGTGATTATTGGTAAACACAGTACTTACATTACATGTACATTTGTCTACTGGTGGGTTGCTAACACTTTTATCCTTTTAAAACACTTCTTTCCAAGAATTAACACACACATTGCCCGTTATACAATACTTTGGTCTAATTATTAATTTCATCCCACAGACAGGATCCTAGTGAGATGTCTTTACTACAGGGCTTTGGAGCAAAAGGCATGGATAAGCATACTCACTTTTGAGGAGTCCACTTGGTACAACCTCTAGTGTCCAATAGTTTCCCTTCCTCCCCAGCCCACTGGCTTGAGATCTGGGGTAGCCAGAAGGATCCCAGGTGCAATCGGTGGAGTGGGCTAACTTTCCATATCTTTGCTTCCAGAGCCTGTTGGTGTGCGATTTTTAACAACAATTTCTTCACTTAACAAGTTTTGTTTTACCATACTGGAGACATACTGCATCCAGTTATATTGATAGATATTAAACAATTATCTTTTTCTTTGCTTTAACAGATGTATCAAAACCTTAATATTCTCTGATATTACCCAAAACATCTTATGTTCTAAATATCTGCATTTCAGTACATTCCATAGCTATTGCAGTATGTTTTTTAACTTTTATTTGTTTTTGTAATAGGTTGTTCTGTAGCTGGTATTAGCTTTTTCTGATTTTCTGAAAGACAAGAATAACATTTTTCTACCCCTTTCAGGCTGGCATTGATTATCGCTTAAAAGATTCCTTTCTTTTACAAATACCCTTGCTGATTGCAGACAAAACAGAGGAATTACCCCCATATTTTCCTGTGCATTTTTGTTCTACTGGCAGGCCAGGTTTTAATGGCTTCTACTTTTTAAGGGTTATGGGGAAATTATTCCATTGTTTAGTTATTAAATCCATGAGGTGGTGTACCTCAAGTTTTTCTTCTTATATAGCAGACCAAGTTTGTAATGTTTTTTCCTGCTGTGTTAAGCTTTAAGTTTATTCACAGGTAATAGCTGAGAAGCATCATTACCATATTACCTTAAAGGATTTTCCCAAAAATCATACACACTATACATTGTTACAGGGGTGCTTACTAACATTACATTTATTTCAATGTTTAACATTAACAATAACGTTAGCGTCATATCTATTAAAGATATCTTGTTATACCATGTCTTTTATTTAGGCAATTTCTTTTGTGCTGGCAGTTTTCACCTTACTTTATCAGTTAGGTCATTTGCATCAACACAGGCTTGGCTTTTGGATTCAAAGCCATCAGCAGGGCTCAGAGACTCTGTCTTAAAAGGGACACAATCAACTTCCACCAGAATTTTGATTTCTTTCCACTTTCAACTCCTGCTTGCAAAACACACAGAGATCTGAAAAAGAAAACACAATCTATTGCGGCTCTTTTTGGAGCCCTAATAGGATTTTAATTCAGCAGCACGTTTCATTTGCATTTCTTTTACCCCTTTCTACAATATACACTGCATATGTCCTAGGAAAAAAGCGCATTCCTTCTATACTACAACTTTTTTTTTTAAACATTAGCCATATCAATTTTTACATAAGGTGTAACTGTTTTTGATTTTAAAGAGTTTTCATGTACCCTTATCAAAGTGACAGTCTGATTACACAGAGCCATTTTAAGGCTCAGTGTTTTTAATGTTGCTTCTTTTTGTTTTGTGCACCCAGGGGTGGCTCTAAAAATTACACCGCCCCAAGCAGGGCGGCGCGCTCGCCGCCCTTCCCCGGTCCCGCGGCCGGGGCAGAAGTGTCTGCGGCGGGTGCGCTGCTCCCGCGGCTCCGGTGGAGCATCCGCAGGCATGCCTGCGGGAGCTCCGTCCGAGCCGCGGGACCAGCGCAGCCTCCGCAGTCATGCCTGCGGGAGCTCAAGCGGAGCCGCGGGAAGAGTGGACCCTCCGCAGTCATGCCTGCGGCAGGTCCGCTCGTCCCGGGGCTCCGGTGGACCTCCCGCAGGCATGACTGCGGAAGGTCCGCCGGAGCCAAATGCCGCCCTGCCCCGACAATGCCGCCCCACGCGCCTGCTTGGCGCGCTGGGGTCTGGAGCCGGCCCTGTGTGCACCTCACCTCTGCTGTTGCTTCAGAGGGTCACTGTTAATTTCTTATTCTTTCACTACAGCTCTTATCTGTTATCGTTACAAAAAAAAACCCTATCCAAACAAACAAAAAGACCCCAGAATCTCTCCCTATTCTCCTGATTTTGACTGCCCTATTGCAGCCATGACTTGGTCTTTATTTAAAAACATTTTACATTTTATAAAGAATCAAGTTACCCCTTAAGGGTTAAATGCTAAATCCCAAAGCCAAACACCACTAATTACCTGTGTCTTGCAAAAAGGTTTATCTGTTTTGAAACTTTAAATTAAAAGAGTCAAATGAATTTTTAGTGTCATTAAAAACAAAAACAAAACCAATGTATCTTACACCTACAAAACAAGAGTTTTACAAACCAGATGTGCTGGTTTAGATTCTTAGAACTTTATGTATTTTCCACAGACAAATAGAGACATACACATTTTCTTGTCCTTAACATTCCTTTACACTGCTTTGTTTTTACATAGCTGTATATATATTTGGATTATTTACAGGCATTCTTCTGGAAAAGGGCCCATTTTCCCTTCAGAATGGCTGCAAAGAAACCAAGCATTCTCTCTCTTTAACATGGTCCTTTTTAACATTTTCACAAAGTTTAACTGCTTAATTCTCTCCAGCCTCTGTAGAGTTAACTTTTCACTCTCTTTCCTTAAATCACTGGATCTCCCAAAATGACACCTTTATCACCTCAGATTTCACCATTTTAAGTATTGTTCCAGGGGTTCATGCCTGCACTTACTGCTTTTCTTACTGCCAACACTATGCCCTTAGGGCTTCCAACCTGTTTTTCAGTTTCTTTATCTGTTGCTTGCCTGCTTTTCTGGGCCCGATCCTGCTTTTTTTTCCAATGAACCATTTGTGAGTGATACTGTGGTCACTTCACAATTTTGAAAGAAATGTTTAAGGAAAGGGACCAGGAAGGGTGGGGGCTAGTTGAGGAGCACACCCTCTTTGCTGAATTGGTAGTGGAACACTAAAGAATCAGTTTTTGAAGCAGACAACAAAGGGGAACAGAACAAGGAGCTTTTTGTCCTTTTTACAATGAGACGGGAGTATTAAAGGGGTTGGATCGATGCGGGGTGGAGGTTTTTTGAGAATGGGGTAAAGGGGAGCACTCAGTCTGGTGGTGGGAGAGGAGGCTTTTAATAAAGATTTTAACTTATTATTTGAATATTTGAGAGAGGTGAGTTTTGATTTTGTCCAGCTACGATTTGCCTCTTCCCACCACTGAACGAAACAATTAACCTCTTCTTTAGCCAATTTAGTTTTCGGTTGGCCGAGTTTGTTCTTTAAGACGTCCACTCGGTCTTTGTTCCAAGATTTTAACAGTGGCCACTGAGTTTTGGGATCCCCCTGAGTTAGCCTAGACCATTTTTCCAGAAATTTACAGGAGTCCGGACCCATCCTAAATATATAAAATGAGCCAGCGTTCGTTTAGGGAACTGTCCCGACTTAGACGTCTGGTTACCCATACGGGAGGACTTCACACACCAATTGCACAAGAAGGAAATTTGGGTTCTTCAGAGTGATGCCCGGTGCAACATACAAAAGGAGCCCACAGGCTACTGCCTCAATCGCCCTTGCTTTCACACCAGGGGTTTTACCCAAAGTGCGGTGCAACTGCGATTGTGCAGATTCCACTCACTCAGACCGCAGGGACAGGAACCTCTTGGTTGGCCGATCCTTGGACAGAGATGGCACCCAGACTCAAATGCTCCACAGGAGGATGGATAGACACGGAGACAGGACAGTCCTCAGTCCGCATAAAACACAGAAATAATTACCTGACCAGATTCCTGATGTCAGATCCCAGGATCCCTACCAGAACAGAGAGGGAACCAACCAGAGAGGGAGCCAAGAGGTTCAATGGCGTAGACTTCACTGTGGTTGTGCGCCTTTCCGTTCTGGTGGAGGACCGTTCGGGCCAAATGCCCAGGTGCCGGCTGCCACGGTCATCCTACAAAAAACAGTCAGGAATCTCACAGCCCCAGTGAAGACGGTTGCCATGTCGGTAGAACCTCCAAATTGTCAAAGTTAGACTCAAGACTCAGTTTGTCAGACCACTCTGTTTTATTAGCACAGCGCTCTGCTAATAACACCCAGATAATGTGAGACCCATGCAAGACACCAACTATCTTATTTATACAGATAAAAGGGTGAGAACTTAACAAGATAACAAAGGAAGCAGAAGCAGATAAGTTTACCTGGGCTAGGCATGCATATCTTATTTTCTTATTAACTATTACCGATCTTCTGTTAATGTTTCGCCATTAGCACCATTGTTTATGCCTAATGTTTCTTTTCCTGGCACCTGTATTTCAACATTTCTTATTTCTGCTTAAAGGTACATACAACATTTCTTTAATCCATTCTTATTTTTACAATATAATTCATTCTACTTTCACAGCTTGCAGCTCCTCCCTGCTTGGGTCTGTAAATGGCCCCGGCCAGTCCTCGGCTCCCTCGGGGTCAGCAGCAGCCTTCCAGCTTGGGAGCTCACAGGAGGCATCTGGCTCCTCTGGCGGCTGCCTCCCAGCTGAGTTCTCCAGCCATCTTTTGTACTTCCGCTCTCCTGTACGTGCCAGCTCCAGGGGCTTGCTGCCTGCCAAAAGCCTGGCGAGGAGGGGACGCTCTGGATGGGGTAGTCCAGAGCACTCAGCGTCAGCCTAACTCTGCTCCCATGGCAAGCGGGAGGGAAGGCGCCGTTCTGTTGACCTCAGTGGGAGCAGAAGGAGGCCAGTGCTGAGCACATCTGCATATGCCATCCAGTGTGAGAAATGCCACGAGCCCCCCCAGGACTCATAGCCTGCAGCCGTACTGCTGGGCAGCTCGCCAGCCGTGGAGACTGGAATTCCAGGTGCCCGGTCCAGACCGCACCCCCCACCGATGTGCCTCATGCGAAGGTGCAAATCCTGGAACAGCCCTGGCTGAAAGCAAAATGCCACTTAATCACAGGAATAAGGGGCAGCCTTGTAATGTACAATCAAAGGGGAAGCACATTCCCATAAACTATATATGCCGCACCCCTTCTGCAGGGCAGTAACTCATAGCACACCCCCTGGCGTACCCCTGCTATTGTCTGTAGCTGGGGGCGTTCGCCTCTTAGAACTATGGAGTTATATTGGTTTCTTGTCTTCAAAATCTGCCTCCTAGTGGTTGCATGTGATTGTGCTTTCAGGGGGCAACACAGGCGAAAGGACAGCACAAATCGAGAGGTTCTTTTGGGTGCAGTCATCCCCATGGTACCATGTAAGTTGGGAAGACAGGGAACAAATGCCTCTGTGCAGGGGCAGTGAGTGACAGTAACTGTGACACTGGGAGAGTTTAACTGTGTCTGTCTATTGTGGGAAGCAGATAACAGAGAAGGAGAGTGAGGGGTGCAGGAGACCAATTCACCCCCCAAGAGTCTCCTCAGCATTGGCACCAGAGGCGGGGGGAGGCTGTAGCTTAGTAACTTGGGGTGAAATGCAGAGAGGAGTCCAGAGTGGATGTAACCTCTCCCCGACCTCCTCTCTCTCCACCCCCCTTTCTGGCCCTGAAACCATCCAAGACTTGAAAGGCCATTGGCTGCCTTCACCTACCCACTGCACAAGAAGGGGGTTTAATTCAGGGAGTGGCTCCAGGCCCTGGCCTTCATTGGGAGGGACGGTTCAATGCAGGTAGCCTTCAGGGCTTCTGCAGCAATGGCGCCTCCTGCAGAACGATGGTGAAATTGACCAGTGGGGATGTAAGTTACATATCTGAGCTGCCTCCCTGGAATGGCTGTGGGCACTGCATGTACCCCTAGCGTGGCACCCAGGGGGCCTGTTCCCTTACCTGCTTCTGGGTGGCTGGGTGCAGGGAAATCCACCCTAACGGACACTGGAGACAATTTTGCTCAGCCCTGTTTCTACATAATTTGCAGTATTTTGTCTCTGCCAGGCTCTCTTCTCCCCCATGACCACCCTTGTCCTCTCCCAGCCGTACAGGCCATGCAGCTCCCTTCGCAGCACTGGCTGTGGTACCCTCCTGGAGCTGGGCCTCATTCTGTCTCATCTGCTACCATGTGTGCTGCAGCGGCAGGGCTGACTAAGGCAGTGGCATAGCCAGGTTCTAAAATCAGGGGGAGCCAACACATAAAAAAAGGTGCCACACGACATATTAAATTACACCTCTACCTCGATATAACACGACCCGATATAACACGAATTCGGATATAACGGGACAAAGCAGTGCTCCGGAGGGCTGTGCACGCACCTGGTGGGACAGCCCCTCTCATCTTTCCTGAGGGGGCTGCTCTGCAATCTGTGGCCCCTGGAAGCAGGCAGCACACAGGAACGGGGGGGGGGGCACAGTCCCCCACATAAGAGAGACAATCGGACAGAGGTGGGCAGGGTCTGTTGGGGGTTCACATGGGGCAGAGGGGGTTGGGGGCTGCACTGGGAGGCTCTCCAATGCAGCACCTAGCCACGCTGACTCTATGCATCATGAGGCACTCGGAAAAAAGGAGGCAGCAAGAGAGAGAGAGGCCGACAAGGAGTGCCCTTCCCCTCCCAGCTGGGTCTGTGAGTGCCCAGCCCTGCAACTCTCAGCTGCATTGTCCCATGCCTCACCCTGTTCGTCCAGGGACGATTCCACCTTACGCTACAGCCCTGCTTTACCCTGGGACAATGCCCAGCCTGGGGTGTTGTCTGTCTGCGTGATCCCCACCAGGCGCAGGAAGGAACACTGCTTTACATTAAGGTTCTTTTGGTGATGGGCTAACCTTACCCCTGTCCTGCATTTTGAGTGTGAACAGCTGTAGATGGAAACTGAGACGGTAGAGATGGAGCAGGACTAACCATGGCCACTTAGTCTAGCCCTCACCCTGTGTCTGTCCTGTACAAGTGTTGCAAACAGCAAGTGCCTTTTCTTGCCCTGATATGATTTTGGAGATGTCAGCATTTTCTACGGCTTTCTCCCTGTATGGGTTGTGGGATCCAGTGGAGCGGTCTGTGTTCTGTGTACAGGACAAGATGTGTATATATTTTATATCTTGCTATATTACTGTAAACACAGTTATTTAATAAATAAAATGAATAAAAGCATTAAAATACATCAAAATACATCAAAATGAAACAGAGGATTGTTATGTACAAGGGGGCGGAGGAGGCTGCATGTGAGTATGTAAACGTGGGTGTCCGGGGCTCAACCCTCCCAGGGGAGGAGGGGAGCCACACCTGCCCGTTACACTGAGCAACAATACACGAGTCAATTAGGGCTCAGGCCTTCTGTTGCAAGGCTGAGCAACAATATGCAACAGTTTGGGGAAGCCCAGGCCCTCTGGTGCAGGGGCTGGGCCACAACACAAAGAGTTCAAGCAAGCCCAGGCCCTCTGGTGCAGGGGCGGGGCAGCGACACAAAGAGTTCAAGAAGGCCCAGGCCCTTTGCTGCAGGGGCTGAGCAACAGTACAAATAGTTCAGCAGGCCCAGGCCCTTTGGTGCAGGGACTGGGCAGCAAACAGTCTAGGAGGCTCAGGCCCTTTGGGGCAGGGGCTGAGCACTGGGGTGAGGGGGAAAACTGCCACCCATCAGTGGGGTGGCAGGGGGGACGCAGGCCCATTCAGTCCACTGCGTCCCGGCCCGGGGCCCTAGGGAGCGGCTACCACGGCTGACGGTCAGTGGGGATCCTCACCGCAACACACTGACATGGGTATGGGTTGATCTGCAGCATGACTACTAATTGTCGGGTGATACCACCCACTGTTAGTCGGGCTCGAGCGCTCGGGTAGGGCCGGACGTCTTCATGAATGCACTGCAGACGGATCGGCTTCAAACGGGGGTCGACCGGGGGTCCCAGAGCCTGGCGCACCAACGTCTGGCCGCACCCAGAGTCAATCAAAGCCTGCGTGGCTTGGTCCCCAACCATCACTGGGACCATGAGTTTGGGGACCTGTGGTAATCGGGTCCGGCCGGCTCCTGCGTAGACCTACCCAAAGCTACAGTCCATTTCGGGGCAGTCCCGTTGTAGGTGCCCCGCCTTCCCGCATCCAAAGCAGGGACCGAGCTCGGGACACCCGCTCCGAGGGAGGGCCACTCGGGTACTTTGGGGGGGCTCCGACGGGCCCTCGGGGCCCCCTGATTGAAGGCCGGGGTTGCCAGCCGGGAAGCCGCGTCTGAGCGCTGGGTCCGGGACCCCAGCCGGGATTCTGATCCGTGGCCTGGACCTCGCTGGCTGGGCAGGTTGGTCGCCTTCTTCTCATTATGGGGCATTCGGGCCCGGAGGTAGGTGGCCGGAAGGTGGGTCCTATGGAGGCTTCCGCAGCCAGGAAGCCTTCCATCAGCGAGACGGCATCAGCCAGGGTCGCCGGCCGGTGTCGGAGTACCCAGGCCCTTCCCCGGGCCGGCAGGGTATGGACAAATTATTCCAAGACAACCTGCTCAGTGACCTCCTCCACCGTCCTGACCTCTGGTTGCAGCCACCGGCGGCAGGCCTACTTCAAGGTCTGGACCACCATCCGGGGACGGGCGCCCGTAGGGTAGGTCTGGCGCCAGAACCGCTGTCTAAAGGTCTCTGGGCTGACGTCCAAAGTGTCCAGGATCACAGCTTTTACTCGGTCATAGTCTCTGGCCTCTTCTGTCGCCAGTCCGCAGTAGGCCGCTTGGGCCGTCCCAGTCAAATACGGGGCCAAAAGAGTGCCCCATTGGTCTCGGGCCCACCCCACGACAAGGGCCACATGCTCAAACATGACCAAGAAGGCCTCGGGGTCGTCGTCCGGGCCCATCTTGGTCAGGCACAGGGGGGCAGCCGAACATGCCCCCCCCCAGTGCCCTCCCCCGCTGGCCAGTCGGCGGGGCGGGGTGCGGGGCCCATGAGGTTCTGCAGCTGGTTCCCCAGCTGCTGTACTAGCTGCTGCTGCTGCTCCAGCTGAGCTGCGTGCTGCTGCTGCTGTTGCTGGAGCTGGGCGGCATCTCCTTGCTGCTGTTGCTCCAGCTGGGCGGCATGCTGCTGCTGCTGCTGGGCTGCCTGCTGCCGCTCCTGGCTCTCCACCAGCAGCTGGAACAGCCGTTGAATATCGATGTTCCTGGCTAGGAAGGGGGTGATTCACCACCCACCTACCGGCCCCTTCTCACAGAGGCAAGGGTTCGACTCCCCACTTCTGGTACCAACTGTAAACGTGGGTGTCCGGGACTCAACCCTCCCAGGGGAGGAGGGGAGCCACACCGGCCCGTTACACTGAGCAACAATACACGAGTCAATTAGGGCTCAGGCCTTCTGTTGCAAGGCTGAGCAACAATATGCAACAGTTTGGGGAAGCCCAGGCCCTCTGTTGCAGGGGCTGGGCCACAACACAAAGAGTTCAAGCAAGCCCAGGCCCTCTGGTGCAGGGGCGGGGCAGCGACACAAAGAGTTCAAGAAGGCCCAGGCCCTTTGCTGCAGGGGCTGAGCAACAGTACAAATAGTTCAGCAGGCCCAGGCCCTTTGGTGCAGGGACTGGGCAGCAAGCAGTCTAGGAGGCTCAGGCCCTTTGGGGCAGGGGCTGAGCAGCAAACAGTCTAGGAGGCTCAGGCCCTTTGGGGCAGGGACTGGGCAGCAAACAGTCTAGGAGGCTCAGGCCCTTTGGGGCAGGGGCTGAGCACTGGGGTGAGGGGGAAAACTGCCACCCATCAGTGGGGTGGCAGGGGGACGAGCCCATTCACTCCACTGCGTCGGCCCGGGGTCCTAGGCAGCGGCTACCACGGTTGACGGTCAGTGGGGATCCTCACGCAACACACTGACATGGGTATGGGTTGATCTGCAGCATGACTACTAATTGTCGGGTGATACCACCCACTGTTAGTCGGGCTCGAGCGCTCGGGTAGGGCCGGACGTCTTCATGAATGCACTGCAGACGGATCGGCTTCAAACGGGGGTCGATCAGTCCCAGAGCCTGGCGCACCAACGTCTGGCCGCACCCAGAGTCAATCAAAGCCTGCGTGGCTTGGTCCCCAACCATCACTGGGACCGTGAGTTTGGGGACCTGTGGTAATCGGGTCCTGCCGGCTCCTGCATAGACCTACCCAAAGCTACAGTCCATTTCGGGGCAGTCCCGTTGTAGGTGCCCCGCCTTCCCGCATCCAAAGCAGGGACCGAGCTCGGGACACCCGCTCCGAGGGAGGGCCACTCGGGTACTTCGGGGGGGCTCCGACGGGACCTCGGGGCCCCCTGATTGAAGGCCGGGGTTGCCAGCCGGGAAGCCGCGTCTGAGCGCTGGGTCTGGGACCCCAGCCGGGATTCTGATCCGTGGCCTGGACCTCGCTGGCTGGGCAGGTTGGTCGGCTTCTTCTCATTATGGGGCATTCGGGCCCGGAGGTAGGTGGCCGGAAGGTGGGTCCTATGGAGGCTTCCGCAGCCAGGAAGCCTTCCATCAGCGAGACGGCGTCAGCCAGGGTCGCCGGCCGATGTCGGAGTACCCAGGCCCTTCCCCGGGCCAGCAGGGTATGGACAAATTATTCCAAGACAACCTGCTCGGTGACCTCCTCCGCCGTCCTGACCTCTGGTTGCAGCCACCGGCGGCAGGCCTACTTCAAGGTCTGGACCACGGGGACGGGCGCCCGCAGGGTAGGTCTGGCGCCAGAACCGCTGTCTAAAGGTCTCTGGGCTGACGTCCAAAGTGTCCAGGATTGCAGCTTTTACTCGGTCATAGTCTCTGGCCTCTTCTATCGCCAGTCCGCAGTAGGCTGCTTGGGCCGTCCCAGTCAAATACGGGGCCAAAAGAGTGCCCCATTGGTCTCGGGCCCACCCCACGACAAGGGCCACATGCTCAAACATGACCAAGAAGGCCTCGGGGTCGTCATCCGGGCCCATCTTGTTCAGGCGCGGGGGGGCAGCCGAACATGCCCCCCCCAGTGCCCTCCCCCGCTGGCCAGTCGGCGGGGCGGGGTGCGGGGCCCATGAGGTTCTGCAGCTGGTTCCCCAGCTGCTGTACTAGCTGCTGCTGCTCCAGCTGAGCTGCGTGCTGCTGCTGCTGCTGCTGGGCTGCCTGCTGCCGCTCCTGGC
Source organism: Mauremys reevesii (assembly GCF_016161935.1). Taxonomy (NCBI): domain Eukaryota; kingdom Metazoa; phylum Chordata; order Testudines; family Geoemydidae; genus Mauremys; species Mauremys reevesii. The sequence continues at coordinate 184,698 of NW_024100746.1, forward strand.
TCTCCACCAGCGGCTGGAACAGCCGTTGCATATCCATGTTCCTGGCTAGGAAGGGTGTGAATCACCACCCACCTACCGGCCCCTTCTCACAGAGGTGAGGGTTCGACTCCCCACTTCTGGTACCAACTGTAAACGTGGGTGTCCGGGGCTCAACCCTCCCAGGGGAGGAGGGGAGCCACACCGGCCCGTTACACTGAGCAACGATACACGAGTCAATTAGGGCTCAGGCCTTCTGTTGCAAGGCTGAGCAACAATATGCAACAGTTTGGGGAAGCCCAGACCCTCTGTTGCAGGGGCTGGGCCACAACACAAAGAGTTCAAGCAAGCCCAGGCCCTCTGGTGCAGGGGCGGGGCAGCGACACAAAGAGTTCAAGAAGGCCCAGGCCCTTTGCTGCAGGGGCTGAGCAACAGTACAAATAGTTCAGCAGGCCCAGGCCCTTTGGTGCAGGGACTGGGCAGCAAACAGTCTAGGAGGCTCAGGCCCTTTGGTGCAGGGACTGGGCAGCAAACAGTCTAGGAGGCTCAGGCCCTTTGGGGCAGGGGCTGAGCACTGGGGTGAGGGGGAAAACTGCCACCCATCAGTGGGGTGGCAGGGGGGATGCAGGCCCATTCACTCCACTGCGTCCCGGCCCGGGGTCCTAGGCAGTGGCTACCACGGCTGACGGTCAGTGGGGATCCTCACCGCAACACACTGACATGGGTATGGGTTGATCTGCAGCCTGACTAGGGTCAGCTGCCCCCGGGCCACTTCCAATTTCTCCGTCTGGGCCTACCTGGTCCGCGGCGTCCACTCCCGGGAAGTCCCACAGCATGGGCTCCTCGCAGCCCGGGTGGGGGGTAGATCCGGCAGTTCCTCGGGGAAGTCCGGCCAGTGCTGCTCCGGGGGTTCCTCGGGGTAACAACAGCGGAGAGGGGAAGCCTCTGGTGGCTCCTCGTCGTAGGTGGCACGGGGAAGCTCCGGCGGGTCCTCCCGGTAGCGAGTGAGGGGAACTGCTCTGGGCCCCAGTGTCTTCCCAGTCACGAGCTCCCTTGGGCAGGTTTGCTCCCGGCGGTGGCTGGGCTGTGACTGAGCTCGGATGGCCGGCTTTTATACTTCTGGGTCACCGCCTGACCCTCTGAGGGGCGGGCTCACTGTTCTGTAGCCCCGCCCCTTCCGGTGTCCGGGCTCAACCTCCCAGGGAGGAGAGCCACACCGGCCCATTACAGAGTAGTTAACCATTTGATAGCTTTCATCACCTAACAGTTTTTGGCAGGTTTCACACCCCATCCCCATTTCTGGCGCCAGCCCTTTGACCATGCCCCTTGCTACGATACTTCCGGGGTACCTTGGTTCAGGGGACAATTAGCTCAGTGTTAATGGCCCTAGCCTGCAGTCAGGCCAAGTAACGGTGAGAGTCTGTTTGCCCGGGCCCTCAATCAGGGCAGGCATCAATCCAGACAGGGCTCTGGCCTACAGTCAGGCAGGCAGAGCAGCAGGAGGTTCATTTGCCTGGCCCTTGATCAGGGTATGGAAGCATTCAAGTAGCGGGGCTCTTCCCTACAGTCCGGCAGAGATGTCACAGTCTAGGAGAGGTTAGCTCTCTGGTGGGAGAGTCAGCACAACCGTCTGGCATCCGGATTCAGGCGGGTGCCAGACCAATTCAGGCCTCCTGACAACCAGGTGGGGAGGCTGCCACTCCTGACGTTGGGCTGGTAGGGGTAGAGGAACCCAGGCCCTCTCGTTCCACTGTGTCCCAGCTCAGGGCCCTAACAGCGGTGGAGTGGTCCGCCACTGGGTCAGCAGGGAAAGTCCAACCATAACACGCTGGCTGGCTTGTAGTCAATAATACATCTGAACCCAGTTCAGCTTCCCTGGGCTCCTTCCTACACGCCAATTCCATGTGTGCATGGGTTCCAGGGTTGTTGTTCGCTTTGGACCATGAAAAAGTTCAAGGAGCTGAGATTAGAGAAAAATCACATCAAATGTAAAAGAGCGTAAAGCCAATAGGGTTATCTATCTATCTATCTATCTCCATACACCACATCTATCTAGCTAGCTATCCCGAGAGGCGGAGATAACCATGCTGGCAGCTGTGAGCCTCTTTTCCCAGAGGCAGCCACAAGGGTAAGTTCTCTCTCCCCCGTGTCCCCTCCCTGCAGCTTTCTATACTGTCCTTCTCTCACTAACCCAAAATGATCTCTTGCTGTTTTCTATACTCTCCTCTCTCAAGCCTGGTCTACACTAGTTATTTATTTCGAATTAGCCGAGTTAATTTGGAGAAAAAAAATCATTCCTTCCACATGACCAAACTGGTTTCTTCGATTTAAAGGGCTCTTTAATCCAATTTCTGTACTTCACCTTGGCAAGTAGAGTAGCGCTTAAATTGAGATCGCAATCCCGGATTAAAAGTAGTGTGGATGCACTTCGGTTATTGGCTTCCGGGAAGTACCCCAGAATGTTTCCTTGTGACTGCTGTGGACAACACTCTCAACTCTGATGCACTAGCCAGGTGGGCAGGAAAAGCCCCAGGAACTTTTGAATTTCATTTCCTGTTTGGTCACCAGCAGCACAGGTGATCAGCAGCACAGTCCACTATCATAGGCAATCATGCAGAGAGCACCATCACAAGAGACCACGCAGTCCCGGATTCGCAGATGAGCTCCAGAATGGTCCGAATGGGAGGTACTGGATTTCATCAATGTTGGGGAGAAAAATCTGTTATGGCAGAACTACGTTAAAAGAAAAGAACGCAAATATGTACGCTAAAGTCTCCAGGGCCATGACGGAAAGAGGCTACTCCAGGGACACAGAGCAGTGTTGTACAAAAATCAGGGAGCTCAGGCAAGCGTACCAAAATGCCAGGGAGGCAAATGGACGCTGTGGGTCACAGCCGCATACATGCCGCTTCTACCGTGAGCTGCATGCAGTTATGGGGGTGACGACACCACTACCCCACCACTGTCCGTGGATATCTCCAAGGAGGAAGTTGAACGGAGCGAGGAGGATGAGTTATTGGAGGACGAAGAGGAGGAGGAGGACAGTGCACAGGCGGTAAGTGGGGAATCCATTTTCATCCCTAGCCAGGAACTATTCTTAATGCAGGAGTTAATAGCCCCACCCCCACTCCCATGATCCTGGAGAAGGTACTTCTGGCGCAGTGAGCCTGATCGAGCCATGCGGTGGCGGGGTGGGGGTGGGGAAACACAGCCACGTTGGGCTGTTTGGCGCTTAGTTTAAAGGGCTCATCCCTGCTCAGAGCCTCATCGGAGCCACGCAGTGGGTGTGAGTCTGTGTGTGTGTGTGTGTGTTGTGTGAAGCAATCATCCCAGAGAGCCTGCAGGACCTCCTTTTATACTGCAAACCTACCAGGCATTGCTTGCTATGAGAAAGGGGGCCCAGCAGTTTGAAAGTATTGAAATGAATGCGAAGAAACAGAACCCGCGTGCCCCTAGGGCTTATCATGGCTGGCTGCAAGCTGAATTCTGCTGCCCGACTGTGTGTGATGTGCTGTGTACTATGAATTGCCTGTTTCACTGAGAAACAGTGTGTCCTTTGTTCTCTGAAATGTATCTTTTAAAATACTACTCTTCCTTTTTCTCCTCCTGCAGGTGCAAATGTTTCAACGCAGCCCCAATCTACTCCATCCAAGAGGCTGGTCCAGATTAGAAGGCAGAAAAAAGGAACTTGGGACGACATATTCGCCGAGCTCATGCAGTCCTCCAGCACTGATAGGGCCCCGCTGAATGCGTGGTGGTAAACAATTGCACAGTCACGTAATGCATTACAGGAACACGAAGAGAGGAGGGACGCGTGATGAGAGCAGGCAGGACACTATGGTCGAGCTCATGGGGGAGCAAACTGACATGCTGCCCTGTATGGTGGATCTAATGCAGGAAAGGCAGAAAGATCACAGATTGCCGCTGCTGCCCCTGTATAACTGCCCTCCCTCCTCCCCAAGTTCCATAGCCTCCTCACCCAGACGCCCAAGAACACGACGGGGGAGGCTAAGGGGACTCCACACTCAACCCCAGAGGCTCACCCAAGCAGCAGAAAGTTGGCATATGTGAACTTTTGATTTGGTTTCTGGACTTCTCCTTCCCTTCTTCTCCACCCCATAACCCAACCCCTCCTCCCCATTTACCTTCTGATTTCTCTCCATGTGTTGTGCAATGAATACTAAAGAATGGTTTTTAAACAATTGTGACTTTATTTCCTTTCATATATATAGGGGGCGGGTAACTTCAAGATAAACAAACACAAGTGTCACACTGTACCCTGGCCAATCATGAAACTGTCTTTCAAAGCTTCTCTGATGCACAGCGCACCCTGCTGTGCTCTTCTAATCGCCTTGTTCTCTGGCTGTGCGAAATTGGCCACCAGGCGAGTTGCCTCAACCTCCCATTCCGCCATAAACGTCTCCCCCTTACTCTCACAGATATTGTGGAGCACACAACAAGCAGCAATTACAATTGGAGTATTGGTTGTGCTGAGATCTAACCAAGTCAGTAAACTGCGCCAGCGCTCTTCAAGCGTCCAAAAGCACATTCGACCACCATCCTGCATTTGCTTAGCCTATAGTTGAACTGCTCCTTACTACTGTCCAGGGTGCCTGTGTACAACTTCATGAGCCATGGCATTAAGAGGTAGGCTGGGTCCCCCAGGATAACTATAGGCATTTCCACATCCCCAACAGTAATTTTCTGGTCTGGGAAGTAAGTCCCTTCCTGCAGCTGTTCCAACAGACCAGAGTTCCTGAAGATGCGAGCGTCATGCACTTTCCCGGCCATCCCACCTTGATGTCAGTGAAATGTCCTTTGTGATCCACCAGTGCTTGCAGTACCATGGAAACGTACTTACAGTTTACATATTGGCCGCCCGTGTACCGCCAAGATAGATATGCGTTCTGTCTATCGCCCCACTGCAGTTAGGGAACCCCAGCGCATTAAAGCCATCCACAATGGTCTGCACATTTTCCAAACTCACTACCCTTGATAGCAGCTGGTCAATGATTGCATTGGCTACTTGTAGCACAGCAGCCCCTACGGTAGATTTGCCCACTCCAAACTGATTCCTGACTGACTGGTAGCTGTTGGGCATTGCAGCTTCACAGTGCTACGGCCACGACTTCTCAACTGTGAGGGCTGCTCTCATTTTGCTGTCTTTGTGCTTCAGGGCAGGGGACAGCAAGTCACAAAGTTCCCTGAAAGTGGTCCTCATACGAAAGTTTCACAGCCACTGGGAATCATCCCAGATCTGCAAAACTATGTGGTCCCATCAGTCTGTGCTTGTTTCTGGGCCCAAAATTGGCCTTCCACGGCATGAACCTGGCCCAACACCACCATGATCTCCCAATCGCTGCATGCTGTGCTTCTAGGAACAGAGGTGTCCATGTCCTCATCAGTACAGTAATCGCGCTGTCGCCGCTACCTGCCCATTTTGCAGAAACTTCACATATTGCTGGATAATGCGTGAGGTATTTACAATGGTCAAGACTGCAGCAGAGATCTGAGTGGGCTACATACTTGCCGCGCTATGGTGCCTGCATGGTAATCCTGAAAATGGCATGATACGTGAGGAGAGCTGTTCGGTTCAAGATGGCTGATAAAAGGCGGAAATGGTTTCCTTCTGTAGCTTTCACTGGAGCCCAGCACTGACAACATGGAGAAATTTGCTACTGATGCAAGAATGGGAGAGCAGAGTTTGCAGCGGAAGCTGTGCTGCTCGTTGACGATGGCTGAACAACGGCGGAAATGGTAAGGATCTTTCTCTTTTGCACAGCTCTGTTTTCTGCTTATTAACAAAGGATCTTTCTCTCTCTTGCTGTTTTCTGTACTTTACACAGCCCTATGTCACTGACACAGAATCTCTCGCTAATTATTCTGCCATGTGAGTTCTTTCACCCGACCTTCTCAACCTTCCTTTATGTTTCCTATTCTATTTAATTAGCCTTTGGTTTTTTAAATTGAGTTCAATTTTTTTTACTCTCATAATTTTAGTCCCAACAAAATAACCTTTTACTACGTTCTTACAAACTCCTCTCTCTTGTTGCTTTCTCTAGTTTCCTCTTTCTTCTATTTAAGATAACCTTTCTTTCCTTTTTCCTCTAAGCCTAAGCAATCTTTCTTTTTTAAAACTCCTTTTCTTTAAGGCCTCTGTAGCGAGAGGGCATAGTCTCCTGTCCTGACAGACAGGAGGATCCGTGAACGCCCCTGGTGGGTAGAACGGGACTGTATGGCCTCCCACTGGAAGCAGAGGGTTGGGACAGGAAGCGGAACTATAAAAGGCTGGTCCTCCAGCTCAGTCGGGGGAGGGCTGCCTGAGGAGCAGGACGTCTCTTCCCCGTTGCGTGAGCCCAGACCCAACGGAGACCGCTCTCCTGACAGAGACCCAGAGGTGCTGACAAAGCTGCCAGACACCAGGATCTCCGAGGAGCTGGGGGGGCTGCCACTAGCTGTCTATCCCAGCAAAGCGAACAACAACCCTGGAACCCATGTACACATGGAATGGGTGTGTAGGATGGAGCCAAGGGAAGCAGAATTAGGTTTGGTTGTGTTATTGACTACAAGCCAGCCAGCGTGTTGCGGCTGGACTTTCCCCGCTGACCCAGTGGCGGACAACTCCACCGCTGTTAGGGTCCTGGGCTGGGACGCAGTGGAATGGGAGGACCTGAGTTCCTCTGCCCCTACCACCTCAACGTCAGGAGTGGCAGCCTCCCCCCTGGTTGTCAGGAGGCCTGAATTGGTCTGGCACCCGCCTGAATCCAGATGCCAGATGGTTGTCCTGACATTCCCACCAGAGAGCTAACCTCCCCTAGACTGTGACAGCTTTGTCGGACTGTAGGCCAGAGCCCCCCTACTTGACTGCTGCCCTACCCTGATCAAGGGCCAGGCAAATGGACCTCCTGCTGCTCTGCCTGCCTGACTGTAGGCCAGATCCCCTTCTCGACTGACGCCCTGCCCTGATTGGGGCCCCGGCAAACAGACTCTCACTGCTACTTGGCCTGACTGCAGGCTAGAGCCATTAACACTGAGCTAATTTTCCCTGAACCACTGTACCTGGAAGTATCATAGCAAGGGTGTGGTCTCCACCCAGATGGACTGACGGTGGGGGCTGGGGGGACTGCAAAACCCTTTACAGCCTCTCTTTCTACTCATTCGACTTTTTCTCTAAATATGTCAAAACACAAGCACACAACCTTCCTCTGCCAAACACAGAAAATAATACAAAATAAATTTTCAAAATGGCCAACGGCATCAAGAACGTACACGACTGGAAATGGGGACGGAGGGCAGGATGTAAATGCAACACGGTGCATGGAAACCTGTCAAAAAGTACATGATGATGAAAGCTATCGAGCAGTTAACTACTCACATGGCTGGGCAGGGCAGGCAGCCAATTGGGAAGAAGCCATGTGTTCCACCTGCTCCAGGTGGGCTCCGGATGCACCAAGCCCCAGAGAAGGGAGGCTTGCTTTTCCCAGAGCTAGGGCAGCTGGGCAGCCTCAATGAGCGGGCTATCCTCAGTGCACATTGTTGTTATCCCATGGACCAATGTCCAGGCCGCAGCAGGCTGGAGGCTGGTTCTTGAACGCCTCCAGGATGAAAATAGTCTGAGAAGCCAGGCATCGGACTGAGGACTTGCTGTCCTGCTGCAAGCCTTTGAGGTCTAAGATTGAAAGGAAGGAAATGGAGGTCAGAGCCATGGCACTCTGGAGAGCCCTGGCAGGCCAAGCCAGCTCTGTACCTCTCGGCCCACGACAAGGAGGCAGCAGGCCAGGTGGCAGGAGGCAGGGGACTAGCGGGAACAACCAGCAACCCTCACTAAACATCCCCGCCGCCCTCCACAGCTGGGGGAGCCTCCAGACACAGGCAAGAAGTCCCAATGAACCCCATTCACTCACTATTTCTAGGACTGCCTCATCCCTGCAGTATCTGAGAGCCTCATCCCTGCCTGTATTTACCCTCTCCCTTCCCCCCACAATGCATAGATGGGCACTTAGGCCTAGAGAGGGGGAGAGTCACAAAGGGGGCTTGGGCATTGTTAGGCGCCGCCTAACTTCAGGTGCCCTGCTGCCCTCCAGGAAATGCCGAGGAGGGAGCTCAGCCATTCTCTAGCTCCGGTTGGGAGGCCCAGCTGTGAATCTGCTCTGGGAGTGAGGAGTCTGAGCTATGTCACCCACCCTTCCCTTTTCCCGAACAAATGTGGTGGAGATGCTACTCTGCCCTGTGCTGCCCAGGGGTCTGGACACGCAGCAGGGAGGTAGGTGACCGGACGTCACTTCAGCCTCATTTGGAGCAGTGGCTTGACCCCAGGTGTCCCACGTGGAGGTGACTGCCCAAACACTGGGCTAGTGAGTGCAAGGGGGGAGGCAGCACCCCACTTTGGCTGTGTTTGGGGGGGGCAATCATCTGCGAAGGCCAGCCAGCTAAGGCCCAGTTTGGGGATCTACCAGGCCGCAGCTCTGAGGTCAGGGCTAAGTGCCTGGGCACATGCCAACCAGCAGACACGACAGGGTGAGGGGCCAGCTGATCAGGGGGTTGGGGATTTACATTTTGCATCCCCTTGTGGCTCTCGCCTGTGACCACGTTGCTGGCGTCGGAGATTGAACCCACCCTGCAGCCCTGGGCCATTCATCCCCCTAGTGCTCAGTACTCAAAGCGGGACCACTCACTCTTGCAGATGGCGTTCAACTTGTTCTGGCTCCCTGGTCCAGCTGCGGGCAGTGAGCCCTACACACACAAACAGCTCATCACATCCCCGTCCCCAGCGAGGGTGTTAAAGAGCCTGTCACCTCCAAGCACCGCGGCTTCCCCGCCCCTCACTGGCCAGGACACGCTCCTGAATCCCCAGGGGAAAGGGCGAGTCCCCAGAGATGGCTACAGGGCTGGTTGCCAAAGGAGAGCACAGCGCCTTGAAGGTCCACTCCCAAGAGCCCACGGTGGGGTGGGGGCAGAGAATGGGGACTGCATGAGGAGCAGTGGGCTTAGAGGGGTCCTATCAGCCGATCAGGGCAGTTTGGGGTGAGCTTGCTCCTGTGGGTTTCTGACACCCTCTGCCTTCATTAGGAATCAGGAGCCCAGGGGTCACTTCGCTGCTGGCAGGGACTGAGGAGAGCCTGGGACCAGATCCAGCCCCTCTGCTAAAGGGACCTCTGCTCTGTGGTTACCTAGGAACCTGATGGCTGCTTCCCTAACTGGAGTCTGTGGGTTCTGCAGGAAGGCCATGGTCTGGCACAGGAAGTCATCAGCTCTCCCGTTGTAGCGCCTCACCTAGGAGCCAGAACAAGGGAGAACAAGATTATGAAAGGCCTTTCCGTCCCACAGGCCAGCTTCCAGCTGTGTGAGCGCACGCCCTGTTTTGCCCCTCCTTCCTGTGCTGGGAGGATCACGCAGAGGACCACACCCGGGCCAGGTGTGGTCTCAGCGGCTGGGGCTCAGTGTGGGCACAGAGCCAGGCAATCGGGGTGCCCTATCCACTGATTCTCCACTTCTGCCAGCGAGGCTGTGCAGTGAATGGCCAGAGGGCTCCCTCACCAGGCAGTCACAGATTCGCCAGGTTTCCTTGTGCTGGATGAGGCCACTGAGCTGGTGCCACCTCAGGAATTGGGCGGCACTGCTGAGGGTGTCCCAACACACCTGCAAAACAAGAGGGGCCGGGGCGAGCCGGACACAGTTACGGGAGCTGGCCACTAGCCTAGTTACCGGAGGCCAGGAGGCCGTGCGTGCTGAACGCCCCTGCCCTGGCTGCTCACGGAAGGGCGGCGGTGTGGCTAAGGCAATGGCTGGAGACCTGACTCACCCCAGCTCTCCTGCAGGAACTCAGGCGTTGCTTAGGCCCAGGGCTGCAAAGGGATTTAGGTGCCTAATGCCCATGGGGGTTCAATATTTTGAGGCTGCGCTCAGTTCCCCACCTCATGGGGTGAATTCATTAGTGCTGGTGGCATTTGTGTCCCAAGTGATGGGGGCCATGAGCACTAGCATGTGCAGAGGCATGGGAGGGCTTGGGCATGTCATGGCTAGTACCGGGCTGTCCGGGCCGCTTGGCTAAGGGCACATTGGGTCCTGTGTACCATCTGGAGGCTGAGTAGCCCTGCTCCTGGTAGGGATATGGCCAGGGTTGTGCTCTTCCCACAAGCACAGCCATGGGAGTGTGGAGGCCAGTGGCTGTAGGAGTGGTGAGGCGACCACTCGCCCCACCCAATCTCTCAGCCTGACTGCAGGGGTGTTGAGCTCAGAGGATGCAGAGAAGACTCAGCAGTTGGGTGGGGTTCCATGGTCATGGCACTACTGGACTCAACATTCAAGTGATTTGAGTGCCTGATTGTCACAGTTTGAGCACCTGCCCTCTACCGGCCAGACTTTAAAGGGGGTGTCACATGTTGCCCCAAACAAATGGTCGCTCTGTAACTATCTCAGCTGCAGACTCCACCCGTGGCCTCACCTGGGACACGTTGGGATGCTCATCATGAACAAGGAGGAGCAGTGGGACCAAGCTCTGGAGCATACTCCTTCATCTCACCTCCGGTTGGTCCACCTACAAGCTCCAGCAGGTCTTTAAAAGGGTGATGGAGAGCACCGGAGCTTGCTGGTCACCTGCAAGAGATGATATAGGAGGGGAGGAGACACTGTGACAGTCATTTCATCCAGCAGGGCAAGTGCACACTGTGCCAGAGATGTCTGCCCTGCAGGGGTATTGGTAACTCACCCCAGCCATACAGCCACAACTGGGGCCAGAGTCTCATGGGCATAGCGCCATTGAAGGCAATAGAGATGCAGATTTCACCAGCTGAGGGGCTAGCCTGGTAACTTCTTGGCCAGGAGAGCAGTAAGTGGTGGTGAGACTGCCCTAGGCTCTCACAGCCAGCTCTGGGTGCACTGACATCAGCACCCGCCTGTGCCAGCCAAGGGGAAACATTCAGGATGGAGCAGTGTCAGAACAGGGGCGGCAGAGAGGAGCGATGAGGAAAGATTCAAAGAGCGAAGGGGGTGTAGTTTGTCCACCCACTTTGCAGGCCCAGCTCACACTGGTGTTGACTCCACAGCAGCCCTCTAGCCGGCCAAGGGGCCAGGCATAGGGGCAAATTTCTACATTGGTGTTTGTTTGGGCCATGCTCAGGGACCTGGGGTGAATTTAACTAGGCCAAGGGGTGGTAAATGCAGAGCTCCAGATAGGGGCCCAGCTATGACTGGAAGCCACCCAGCCTCCAGGGGTTTGGGGTGGGGTGAGGGGTCAGCTCAGAACAGCTGGGCAGGCTCTGTACAAAACACATGGGAGGGGTATGGGGGCATCAGGCTGCACTGCAGTGGGCACAGGCAGATGTTGAACTGCCACCTCTCTGGTCTTCCTCCAGCTGTTGAGGCCTGTTTGCCTTTCCCTGGTGATGGGTGTAGGTGCAGGCCATGATAAAGGCTCAGTATGAGGCCTGAGGCCTGAACTAAAGTAATGAACAAGACTTTGCTAATATAAAGCTGTTAAGCTGTGAGCCAGAGGCAGGCCCTGCCTCACAGAAGCTGGCAAGGAAAGGGCTGATACATATCTAAAAGGTACTGAACATTCACAAACTTGTACATTCCACACAGATAACAAAGAACAGGCTGGCCCATCCCAATGACAGGGGCAAAAGGGTAAATGATGGATAGAGTTGTTTTGACTGAACCAACATGTACAAGGTAGAAGGGCACCTAAATTTGGGCACATAGAAAGGTTGTACTGTACTACGTGGAGGCTGTACCTCACACGCCAGGTGTGATGTAACTTGTTTGTGTCTGCATAAGAATGCATCCCTGGGCGGTGCCTTTGTCCGGCCGAGGGGCAGTGGAAAGTCCCGCCAATGAGCCGGGTCCATTGCCAAGAGGCACTTTCTCTTAGTATGCCCTGAATTAGGCTAAGAAACCTACAGGGAACTGCAATTGTGTCCGAGGTCGCACAACCTAGCCGACGTGGCTTTGCATCTTACTGGACTCTGTGGTTATTGGGGTTCTGCCTGGTCTGCTGTGTCAGCCATCTGCAGAGCTGGGGTAGCACACCGAGGAAACACACGACGCAGCCGAAAGTGATATCAACAAGGAGAAAGCAGAGCACCACAATCGCAGCACTCTGACAACACACTCTGACAACAATGGGTGTTGTGTTCATTAACACTATTTGGATATAACCCCTGCCCCATAAAGAACCTGTTCTGTTCCCCGGCCTGAGAGGGTTTGGTTTAAAGGCCTGGCCCCAGGGCGAGATCCTGCATCCTGGTCCAGGCTGCCTGTCCCTTTGGCCAGCTGGGGATCCAGGAGACCCTGGGAACAGCTTTAGCCAGGCCTGTGCTCAAAGCACTACTAAATAAAGAGCGCAGTATGAGAGCTGGGGAGTTCCTCCAGGAGCCCCCACTGGGGCATTACCCTGGAAGGCAGTAACGGATGGGCCCCTTTCTCCTGCCCGCTGCTGGATCTCACCACTCCAGTGTGGGACTGAACATCAGTCTGGTGAAACAAGTGCACGGCGGGGCCAGTTTGTGGGTACAAAAGATCTGAGGAGAACTTTCCTCCTTTGACGCTGCCCTGCCATGAGAACGAAGGGGAGAGGAAAGGGCGTAGCTGCAGAACCTACAGACAGAGCCATTTCCTTATGGCGCTGACAGGCCAGCTGTAGGATTCTGGCCAGGAAAGGAGGGGCAGATTTTCACCAAAGTACCATCACTTGTCACCCTGGAAGCCAGCAGAGCATTGCAGCACCCCAGTTGCAGAGGCCCTCGCTGCATGCAGGCTCAGGAATGCACGCCCTTCCCCAAGGGAGCCTCGTCCCAGGCTGCCCTCATCCTGCCAGTAGGCCTGCGACACCAGGTTCCCATCCTTTCTGCCATGTGCTCTCATGAGAGTGAGAGGAAGGCGGAATGGGCTCATGATTTATGACAATCCGCTTTTCTGGCTAGGACCATAGCACAGGCCCTGCTAGCCCACCCCAGCCCCCATCTACATGTCCGCAGTTTGATGGGATCTCCTGTGAGCTGCCAGGCCTTACATCATCAAACAATGGCAGGAGTTGCTCAGCCACTTGCACAGCCGCAAGCAGCTGGCGCTCTGCCTGTCCATGCCGGTGAGGAGGTAGTTTCAGCACGGCGATTGGCCTTGGATGAGGGTCGGCCCACTCCTGGAGTCGCCTCCAGGACATCTGGCAGCAGACGCTGGAGCTTCCCACCGTGTGAAACAAGGAGCTGCTTTACTTTGAAACACCTCCAGTGACCCAACAAGCCATTTCCCAAAACAATGTCTGCCTCCCCTGCAGACAGAGGCATGGGAGCTAGTGCTGGGGTGCCAGCACTCCCAGGTTTTACGCAGGACTCTGCTCCTGGCCCCACACACAGGGTCCCAGCTGCCGTGCCCTGGCGCCAACCCCCAGCTATGGGCCCCAGCCTCTGGTCCCTTGCTCCCATCCATCCCCGCCCCGCCTCCTGAGCCATGGCCCTGCTCCTCTGACCAAAGCTCCCAGTGGTGGAGGGTGTGGACAGGGGTAAGGGGGTGCAGCACTCCACTATAAAAAGTCTTCCAGCGCCCCTGCCTCCAGAGACATATTACAGCCTCAAAGCCTTTGCACAGCCAGCTGAAGATCACGGGCAGTGGGTCTGCAACCTGCAACATAAGCAGCTGCTTCCTTGTCCCCCAGATCTCAGGGGATGGTTTTTATTAGCAGATATCATCCGTGGGAAGTTCTCTACACAACACGTTGACCCCAAATAAATCAAGTGTAGTTTATTGTTCAAACAGCACTCCTCGAGGGCCTGTCTGCAATTAAGGGGCATTTGTGCTGGGGCTTTCCAGCAGGCACAGTCAGAGACGGGGTCCCTGCCCTAGAGCTTACAGGCTGGGAGACACACGAAGCGAAGGATTTATCCCCATTGTACAGACATGGAACTCGGGCACAGAGAGGTTACGGGACTCGCACCACAGTCACTTAGGAGGGATCTGGGCTTGAGCCAGGAACTCAACCTGGTTCTCCTGGAATCCTGGTCCTTACAGCCCAGCCTAGGGAGGAGCCAATATTGCAGGCACTAGTTCTAGGGTTAGTCTGTTACTAAAAAGCCAGATTCAGTCATTTCTGTATTTGGTTTTTCAACCTTTCAAAGTACAGTGCGCCCACAAAATCTCAACCGCATCAGGGAAAAATAGGTCATATACAGGCTAACCGCTTCAGAAAGGAAAATGAACCACAAGCAAGTGAAACCAGGCTGAAGTGTACAATGGAACGATGGAATGGTGTATAACAAAGAGAATTACAGCTCACGCCTCTCCATGTCTGATCTAGTCATAGTCCGGGTTTAATAAACCGACTGACCCCTATTCTCAGGCGTAGTAAATGATCATTAACGAGTTGCCTTCAGATTGTCTCCTCTTTACCAGGCTGTCAGATCTGTGTATTTAAGCCCCAAGGACTTTCTCTGCCTTCACTATATTGTGGGTCACCAAACTTGTTATGAGATCTTAGGCAGCAAAAGGCCCTTCCAGAGCTCTTCAGAGGAGCGAAAAGGCGTGGACAGAGAGCCGTGACGCTCAACAGTTAAAACCTACAGAGGCTTTAAAAGGGGATTTGTAGGAAAAATGGTTCTTAATTGTAGTGAAATGGCTCTTATCCAAGCCGCCCCCTGATCACTGGGGTCGCCAGCAATCCCTGGGTCTAGGAGTCTGCAGCTCTGCTGCTACTCTAGTGCTAGGGTTCTTTGGATCACAGAGACCCCAGACACAATCAGGCCCAGCTGTGCCAGATGCTCCACACACCTAGAGACGCAAGACTCCTGCAGGAGCCAGGCCCTGCCCTGCAGAACAGCAGACAAAGGCCAGGCAGGGGCTTGCCCAAGGCACCTTCGCAGGCCATGCGGGCAGAGCCAGGAATAGAAGCCAGGCTCCTGACTCCAGGCCAGCCATACCCCTGGGAAGGTGCCTCAATGACCCCAGCCCTGCAGCAGCTCCCTGCGGTTCTGGGTTTATCCCCAGCCCTCCTCCTCTCTCACCTTCTCTGGGAGACGTGGCCAGATTGAGGAGGCCTTTGAGCCCCAACCAGCGCATTCACGGTCTGGGTGGTCTCTCAGCTGCCTGCTCATCTCCTCCACGATGGCCATGCCTTCCAGCCCGTAGCGCCAAGGTCAGGTGGGCACTGAGGAGCTAACACACCAACAGGCAAATCAAGCTAGAGAACGGGCTGGCCTCTCGCGACCATTCTCCTGCCACGGGCCCTTAGCTCCACTGGCCAGCGGCGCCGGCATGGGCCGTATGCAGGGCATCGCGACATTGGTCACTGTGTGGGCCCCACTGAAACGCTGCGTAGCGCCGACGCCCTCGCAGGCTCCAGCTGAGATCAAGGCCTGCCCTGCTCCCTCACTAAGGCTCAGCTGCACACGGAGCAGTGGTGTGGGTGGGGTCTGCAGCCTTGTGCTCCAAAGGGTCGCCCGGGTCTGGGCGGGGGCAGGTGAACTGGCTATGAATGGCAGGCGGCCGCCCGGCCTGCGCGATGGTGGCACACGGATGTCAGAGGGGCTCGAGGGCCGAGGTCACACAAGGGACCATTCTATGGAACTGAGCCTGGGGAACAAGAGACACCTGACCCTGGGCCTTGCTCCAGCCCCATGACACCAGCTGGGACAGGTAACAATGCCCAGACTGGAGGACTCCACCCCTAGGGCTGTAGGAGCTTCCTGCCCCTGCTCACCCACCCACCCCCAGGGCCTTTCAGGGCCACCCTCTCTTGGCCATAGGCATGAGCGGCAAGTTCCATTGGAGCTCCATGGTGCCTGGGGGCACCATGGGCCTCAGCCCCACCTTTCCCCACGCCTCCCAGGCCATTTAAAACAGCCTGGGGCCCCCACCACCACTGGCAGCGCAGCAGAGCCGGCCTCCCTGCCTGCTTGCTCCCATGGCTGCTGAAGCCCTCCCTGTGGCCCCTGGGTGGTGGGTGTGCCCCTGCAGCCAGTAGGAAGCTGTGGGGGGGCAGTGCCCCGGGTAGTGATCACATGGAGGCCCCCTGGCCCACCTGCCTAGGAGCCCCAGATAAGCCGCCCGCACTCCTCCCAACTCCTCCCATCAGCCTGCCCCACCCCTTTCTCCGACCCCACTCTGGCCCCCAAACTCCTTCCCAGAGCCTCCGCAGCCCTCCCCTCCCACACACCCCTCCTGTCCCCAAACCTCTCCCAGAGCCTGCATCCCCACCTCCTGCACTCCCACCCTCTGACTCCATCCCAGAGCCTGCAGAACCCCAGGGGCCCCCTCCCACCCAAACTCCCTCCCAGAGACTCTAGGGGCAGGTTGGGGGCAGAGCTTAGGGGGGCAGGAGTTTCTGAGGGCAGGCCTCTGCTGAGCACCACCAAAATTTCTACAAATCTGCTGTCCCTGGCCATAAATGGTCAGCCCCATGCCCCAAAGTCACCGCTACCGGGTTTTCTCACACGCACTCACCCGCCGGTGAGGCCTGACCTGAATGAAGAGCGCCCACGTCGATCGTACCGCCTATCATTCCGCATCGCCGAGGATGGCCATCAGATGGTGAAAAATCCAGTTTCGCTTCCTGAAATTGAGCGAAACCATGGCCCTGGCATAGGAAACACAAACACCACATCATCAAGGTGGGCAAGACTGGTCCTCCATTTGATGAATCTAATCCAGGATAGGATCTCGGCGACTAGTCACGCGCAGCTGGCATCACGACTAGTTCCTGCTGGCTTAAAATGCCCAGCTGCTTATGCTAGAGACCCAAAACTCCCCAACCACTACAGGGAGCTTCCTTCCATGAGGCTGCAGCCCATGATCAGAGTGCTGTATTGCAAGAGAACTGCAGACAAAGAAGGGTGTCGTGGGGTCGGTCTTCCTCATGTGTGCCCAGATATTGCACAGAGACAGAAGGTGGGGTGAGAGAATATCTTAGATTCACCTAAGACAAGGGCCATTTTGTTAGCTTCTCTCTCACCTACAGTCACTGGGCCAACCAAAGACATTCCTCCCCACCTTGTCTCTCTCATGTGCTGGGCCTGACAGGCGCTACACTAACGCTATGGAAAGACATGGCGAGGCTGTCTTTGCTCAGCCATGCCTGCCAGGAGCCACGCAGGGGAAGTGCTTACGCCAGGCAGCGAGGGTGGAGAAGTAGCCGATTGACCTTTGGCCAACAGCACAGAGGCTGGCGGCCTGTTCCAGCGCAGGCGACAGAGCCGCGCCCACCGGCAGGGAAGGCAATGGGCCGTGTCCTGGGCCAGGAGGGAGCCGCCGGCGACTCGGTTCCGCAGCACTCACCGGGCAAGGCAGGCAGACACCTTGTGGTGCGCGGCCAGAGCTCGGGCGAGCAGGTCCCAGCCGCCTGCTTCATCATGAAGGTGACTGCCTTAGAGTCCATGATAGAAGCAAAGCTTCCATGGCCTTCACTGGGCAACCTGTGTGCAGAGTTGAGCCTCTTGTTACTGAGTGAGTTCAGGCCAGGGCCCCGCCGCGCGCCCGCGATGCAGACGCTGCAGAACCCAGGCTGTGTCGGCCGGTGGTACCTGACGGGCTGAGGGGCGCCGTGTCCTCCTGGTTATGCTCCCTCTCCCGCGGCGCAGTGCTGCACCGTGGGTGACGTGGGAAGAGCAGCGACGAGCTGAGGGAAGAGCCCTTCCACCTCCTGCCTGGCAGCCTGCTCCTGCAGATCACAGCCTTGTGGCCTGCAGCCAAGAACAGAGACAGACATCACTGCAGGGATTTCGTCCTTCCCACGCCTCCCCAGGCACCTAGAGGGTGGGGTGGCTTGGGGGCTATACCAGATGCTGGGGTTCAATCTCCTAGCCTGTGAGACTTGGCTAGGAACTACACAAGGATTTCACCAGCCGTGGCCATGCCCAGCTGCATGTGCCCTGCTGCCCAGGTGGACTCACAGCCCTGGGTTATGCCCAGGCTCGTATATGCCCAGAGAGAGAGCTGCAACAATTGTTAAAGCGAGGAAAGGGATGGCCTGCATTTCCAGCCTGTCAGCCTGACATCGATCCCAGGCAAGATAATGGAGCAGCTGGTATAAGATTCAATTAATAAAGAATTGTAGAGGATAATTTATTTAATGCAATCCAACAATTTTCGATGAGATGTGACAAATTTGGTAGATAAAGGAAATGGTATTGACATAATGTATGTAGACTTCTGTAAGGCGCTTGAGTTGGCGCTGCACTCCAGTTTGATCAGAAACCTAGAAGTTACAACGTGGGCACACATGAATTGGATTATAAAGTGGCTGATAGGTCTCAAAATGTAATTGTAAACTGGGAATCAGCATTGCACAGGTGTGTTTCCAGGATGGTCCTTGCAGGGATCGGGTCTTGGCCCTACGCGATTTAACATTTTCATCAATGACCTGGAAGAAAACCTCAAATCATCACTGATAAAGTTTGCAGATGACACAAGAATTGGGTGAGTGGTAAATAATGAAGAGGATAAGTCACTGATACAGAGCGATCTGAATCACTTGGTAAACTGGGGAGCAATCAAACAGTATGTGTTTTAATATGGCTCATTGTAAATGAATACATCTAGGAACAGGACGAGGGACTCTATCCTGGGAAGCAGAGACTCTGTAAAGGACTTGGGAGTCCTGGCGGATAATCAGCTCATGTGATCCTGGGATAAATAAACAGAAGAATCTAGAGTGGGAGTATTTGGCACTGGTGTGACAACTGCTGGGATCCTGGGTCCAGTTCCGGTGCCCCAATGCAAAACGAATGTTGATGAATTGCAGAGGGTTCAGAGAAGAGCCATGAGAATGATTAAAGGACTAGAAACCATGTCTTATAGTGATAGGGTGACCAGACAGGACAGGGGTTGGGGGTAATAGGAGCCTATATAAGGAAAAGACCCTAAAATCAGGACTGTCCCTATAAAAATCAGGACCTCTGGTGAGAGATATAGGGAGACTCAAGAAGCTCGATCTATTCATCTTAACAAAGAGAGGGTTGAGGGGTGACTTGATTACTGTCTATAGGTATCTCCCTGGGAAACAAATATTTAGTAATTGGCTTTTCAGTCTTGCAGAGAAAGGTCTAACATGATCAGTGGCTGGAAGTTGAAGAGTGACATTCAGACTGGAAATAGGCATAAACATCACAGTGAGTAATTAATCATTGGAAAAATTTGCAGGGTGAAGTAGATTCTCCATCACTGACTATTTTTGAACCGATGGGATGTTTTCTTCAAAGACCTACTCTTAGGAATGATCTGAGGCAGTTCTCTGACACAGTGTCCAGGCAGAGTCTGACTAGATGATGCAGAGGTCCCTTCTTGCCTTGAACTCTATGAAGCTAGGGTGAGGAGCTGCCTAAACCAGCCAATAGGAAATGCGGAGGAGAGGGATGTGACTAAGCCCCGCCCCTAAAAGGGAATTTGGTATCTATCTCTACTTGGGAACACTTAAATAGTCATTGGAGCAGAGTTTTGACCCCAGGTCTCCCAGTTAGTACCCTAACCACTGGGCTAGAGACAGTGGTGTAGTCGAAAATATGAAGGTCCTGGAATGCCACTAAAATACTGATTTTCTTCAATATGAATTATAGAAA